>NC_079483.1:722117-1022117 GCF_026230105.1 Diorhabda sublineata | reverse complement strand
TATCGTCGATTTACATCCATTGAAGCCCATTGAGGTTGATTGTCACTTTGTGTTGATTGAAAATTTTCAAAGTCTATCTTCCCAATTTGGAGTCGAATATCATAAATTCTTATATTTTTGAGTGAGTTTTCAACATCTTGGTCAGATATCGTCGATTTACATCCATTGAAGCCCATTGAGGTCGATTGTCACTTTGTGTTGATTGAAAATTTTCAAAGTCTATCTTCCTAATTTGTAGTCGAATCTCATCAATTCTTATATATTTGAGTTTGCAACATCTTGGTCAGATATCGTCGATTTACATCCATTGAAGCAGATTGAGGTCGATTGTCACTCTGTGTTGATTGAAAATTTTCAAAGTCTATCTTCCCGATTTGGAGTGGAATATCATAAATTCTTATATATTTGAGTGAGTTTGCAACATCTTGATCAGATATCGTCGATTTACATCCATTGAAGCCCATTGAGGTCGATTGTCACTTTGTGTTGATTGAAAATTTTCAAAGTCTATCTTCCTAAGTTGAAGTCTAATCTCATCAATTCTTATATATTTAAGTGAGTTTGCAACATCTTGGTCAGATAGAGTCGATTTACATCCATTGAAGCCCATTGAGGTCGATTGTCACTCTGTGTTGATTGAAAATTTTCAAAGTCTATCTTCCTAAGTTGAAGTCGAATCTCATCAATTCTTATATATTTAAGTGAGTTTGCAACATCTTGGTAAGATATCGTCGATTTACATCCATTGATGCAGATTGAGGTCGATTGTCACTTTGTGTTGATTGAAAATTTTCAAAGTCTATCTTCCTAAGTTGAGGTCGAGTCTCATCAATTCTTATATATTTGAGTTAGTTTGCAACATCTTGGTCAGATATCGTCGATTTACATACATTGAAGCCCATTGAGGTCGATTGTCACTTTGTGTTGGTTGAAAATTTTCAAAGTCTATGTTCTTAATTTGTAGTCGATTCTCATAAATTCTTATATATTTGAGTGAGTTTGCAACATCTTGGTCAGATATCGTCGGTTTACATCCATTGAAGCCCATTGAGGTCGATTGTCACTTTGTGTTGATTGAAAATTTTCAAAGTCTATCTTCCTAATTTGTAGTCGAATCTCATCAATTCTTATATATTTAAGTGAGTTTGCAACATCTTGGTCAGATATCGTCGATTTACATCCATTGAAACAGATTGAGGTCGATTGTCACTTTGTGTTGGTTGAAAATTTTCAAAGTCTATCTTCCTAATTTGTAGTCGAATCTCATCAATTCTTATATATTTGAGTGAGTTTGCAACATCTTGGTCAGATATCGTCGATTTACATCCATTGAAGCAGATTGAGGTCGATTGTCACTCTATCTTTGTTGAAAATTTTCAAAGTCTATCTTCCCAATTTGGAGTCGAATATCATAAATTCTTATATTTTTGAGTGAGTTTTCAACATCTTGGTCAGATATCGTCGATTTACATCCATTGAAGCAGATTGAGGTCGATTGTCACTATGTGTTGATTGAAAGTTTTCAAAGTCTATCTTCCCAATTTGGAGTCGAATATCATAAATTCTTATATATTTGTGTGAGTTTGCAACATCTTGGTCAGATATCGTCGATTTACATCCATTGAATCCCATTGAGGTCGATTGTCACTCTGTGTTGATTGAAAATTTTCAAAGTCTATCTTCCTAAGTTGAAGTCGAATCTCATCAATTCTTATATATTTAAGTGAGTTTGCAACATCTTGGTAAGATATCGTCGATTTACATCCATTGATGCAGATTGAGGTCGATTGTCACTTTGTGTTGAATGAAAATTTTCAAAGTCTATCTTCCTAATTTGTAGTCGATTCTCATCAATTCTTATATATTTGAGTGAGTTTGCAACATCTTGGTCAGATATCGTCGGTTTACATCCATTGAAGCCCATTGAGGTCGATTGTAACTTTGTGTTGATTGAAAATTTTCAAAGTCTATCTTCCTAATTTGTAGTCGAATCTCATCAATTCTTATATATTTGAGTGAGTTTGCAACATCTTGGTCAGATATCGTCGATTTACATCCATTGAAGCAGATTGAGGTCGATTGTCACTCTATCTTTGTTGAAAATTTTCAAAGTCTATCTTCCCAATTTGGAGTCGAATATCATAAATTCTTATATTTTTGAGTGAGTTTTCAACATCTTGGTCAGATATCGTCGATTTACATCCATTGAAGCAGATTGAGGTCGATTGTCACTATGTGTTGATTGAAAGTTTTCAAAGTCTATCTTCCCAATTTGGAGTCGAATATCATAAATTCTTATATATTTGTGTGAGTTTGCAACATCTTGGTCAGATATCGTCGATTTACATCCATTGAATCCCATTGAGGTCGATTGTCACTCTGTGTTGATTGAAAATTTTCAAAGTCTATCTTCCTAAGTTGAAGTCGAATCTCATAAATTCTTATATATTTAAGTGAGTTTGCAACATCTTGGTAAGATATCGTCGATTTACATCCATTGATGCAGATTGAGGTCGATTGTCACTTTGTGTTGAATGAAAATTTTCAAAGTCTATCTTCCTAATTTGTAGTCGATTCTCATCAATTCTTATATATTTGAGTGAGTTTGCAACATCTTGGTCAGATATCGTCGGTTTACATCCATTGAAGCCCATTGAGGTCGATTGTAACTTTGTGTTGATTGAAAATTTTCAAAGTCTATCTTCCTAATTTGTAGTCGAATCTCATCAATTCTTATATATTTGAGTGAGTTTGCAACATCTTGGTCAGATATCGTCGATTTACATCCATTGAAGCAGATTGAGGTCGATTGTCACTCTATCTTTGTTGAAAATTTTCAAAGTCTATCTTCCCAATTTGGAGTCGAATATCATAAATTCTTATATATTTGAGTGAGTTTGCAACATCTTGGTCAGATATCGTCGATTTACATCCATTGAAGCCCATTGAGGTTGATTGTCACTTTGTGTTGATTGAAAATTTTCAAAGTCTATCTTCCCAATTTGGAGTCGAATATCATAAATTCTTATATTTTTGAGTGAGTTTTCAACATCTTGGTCAGATATCGTCGATTTACATCCATTGAAGCCCATTGAGGTCGATTGTCACTTTGTGTTGATTGAAAATTTTCAAAGTCTATCTTCCTAATTTGTAGTCGAATCTCATCAATTCTTATATATTTGAGTTTGCAACATCTTGGTCAGATATCGTCGATTTACATCCATTGAAGCAGATTGAGGTCGATTGTCACTCTGTGTTGATTGAAAATTTTCAAAGTCTATCTTCCCGATTTGGAGTGGAATATCATAAATTCTTATATATTTGAGTGAGTTTGCAACATCTTGATCAGATATCGTCGATTTACATCCATTGAAGCCCATTGAGGTCGATTGTCACTTTGTGTTGATTGAAAATTTTCAAAGTCTATCTTCCTAAGTTGAAGTCTAATCTCATCAATTCTTATATATTTAAGTGAGTTTGCAACATCTTGGTCAGATAGAGTCGATTTACATCCATTGAAGCCCATTGAGGTCGATTGTCACTCTGTGTTGATTGAAAATTTTCAAAGTCTATCTTCCTAAGTTGAAGTCGAATCTCATCAATTCTTATATATTTAAGTGAGTTTGCAACATCTTGGTCAGATATCGTCGATTTACATACATTGAAGCCCATTGAGGTCGATTGTCACTTTGTGTTGGTTGAAAATTTTCAAAGTCTATGTTCTTAATTTGTAGTCGATTCTCATAAATTCTTATATATTTGAGTGAGTTTGCAACATCTTGGTCAGATATCGTCGGTTTACATCCATTGAAGCCCATTGAGGTCGATTGTCACTTTGTGTTGATTGAAAATTTTCAAAGTCTATCTTCCTAATTTGTAGTCGAATCTCATCAATTCTTATATATTTAAGTGAGTTTGCAACATCTTGGTCAGATATCGTCGATTTACATCCATTGAAACAGATTGAGGTCGATTGTCACTTTGTGTTGATTGAAAATTTTCAAAGTCTATCTTCCTTAGTTGAAGTCGAATCTCATCAATTCTTATATATTTGAGTGAGTTTGGAACATCTTGGTCAGATATCGTCGATTTACATCCATTGAAGCAGATTGAGGTCGATTGTCACTTTGTGTGGATTGAAAATTTTCAAAGTCTATCTTCCTAAGTTGAGGTCGAGTCTCATCAATTCTTATATATTTGAAATAGTTTGCAACATCTTGGTCAGATATCGTCGATTTACATACATTGAAGCCCATTGAGGTCGATTGTCACTTTGTGTTGGTTGAAAATTTTCAAAGTCTATCTTCCTAATTTGTAGTCGATTCTCATCAATTCTTATATATTTGAGTGAGTTTGCAACATCTTGGTCAGATATCGTCGATTTACATCCATTGAAGCAGATTGAGGTCGATTGTCACTCTGTGTTGATTGAAAATTTTCAAAGTCTACCTTCCCAATTTGGAGTCGATTCTCATCAATTCTTATATATTTGAGTGAGTTTGCAACATCTTGGTCAGATATCGTCGATTTACATCCATTGAATCCCATTGAGGTCGATTGTCACTCTGTGTTGATTGAAAATTTTCAAAGTCTATCTTCCTAAGTTGAAGTCGAATCTCATCAATTCTTATATATTTAAGTGAGTTTGCAACATCTTGGTAAGATATCGTCGATTTACATCCATTGATGCAGATTGAGGTCGATTGTCACTTTGTGTTGAATGAAAATTTTCAAAGTCTATCTTCCTAATTTGTAGTCGATTCTCATCAATTCTTATATATTTGAGTGAGTTTGCAACATCTTGGTCAGATATCGTCGATTTACATCCATTGAAGCAGATTGAGGTCGATTGTCACTCTATCTTTGTTGAAAATTTTCAAAGTCTATCTTCCCAATTTGGAGTCGAATATCATAAATTCTTATATTTTTGAGTGAGTTTTCAACATCTTGGTCAGATATCGTCGATTTACATCCATTGAAGCAGATTGAGGTCGATTGTCACTTTGAGTTGATTGAAAACTTTCAAAGTCTATCTTCCCAATTTGGAGTCGAATATCATAAATTCTTATATATTTGAGTGAGTTTGCAACATCTTGGTCAGATATCGTCGATTTACATCCATTGAAACAGATTGAGGTCGATTGTCACTTTGTGTTGATTGAAAATTTTCAAAGTCTATCTTCCTAATTTGTAGTCGATTCTCATCAATTCTTATATATTTGAGTGAGATTGCAACATCTTGGTCAGATATCGTCGATTTACATCCATTGAAGCAGATTGAGGTCGATTGTCACTCTGTGTTGATTGAAAATTTTCAAAGTCTATCTTCCCAATTTGTAGTCGATTCTCATCAATTCTTATATATTTGAGTGAGTTTGCGACATCTTGGTCAGATATCGTCGATTTACATCCATTGAAGCAGATTGAGGTCGATTGTCACTCTGTGTTGATTGAAAATTTTCAAAGTCTATCTTCCCAATTTGGAGTCGAATATCATAAATTCTTATATATTTGTGTGAGTTTGCAACATCTTGGTCAGATATCGTCGATTTACATCCATTGAATCCCATTGAGGTCGATTGTCACTCTGTGTTGATTGAAAATTTTCAAAGTCTATCTTCCTAAGTTGAAGTCGAATCTCATCAATTCTTATATATTTAAGTGAGTTTGCAACATCTTGGTAAGATATCGTCGATTTACATCCATTGATGCAGATTGAGGTCGATTGTCACTTTGTGTTGAATGAAAATTTTCAAAGTCTATCTTCCTAATTTGTAGTCGATTCTCATCAATTCTTATATATTTGAGTGAGTTTGCAACATCTTGGTCAGATATCGTCGATTTACATCCATTGAAGCAGATTGAGGTCGATTGTCACTCTATCTTTGTTGAAAATTTTCAAAGTCCATCTTCCCAATTTGGAGTCGAATATCATAAATTCTTATATTTTTGAGTGAGTTTTCAACATCTTGGTCAGATATCGTCGATTTACATCCATTGAAGCAGATTGAGGTCGATTGTCACTTTGAGTTGATTGAAAATTTTCAAAGTCTATCTTCCCAATTTGGAGTCGAATATCATAAATTCTTATATATTTGAGTGAGTTTGGCACATCTTGGTCAGATATCGTCGATTTACATCCATTGAAGCAGATTGAGGTCGATTGTCACTTTGTGTGGATTGAAAATTTTCAAAGTCTATCTTCCTAAGTTGAGGTCGAGTCTCATCAATTCTTATATATTTGAAATAGTTTGCAACATCTTGGTCAGATATCGTCGATTTACATACATTGAAGCCCATTGAGGTCGATTGTCACTTTGTGTTGGTTGAAAATTTTCAAAGTCTATCTTCCTAATTTGTAGTCGAATCTCATCAATTCTTATATATTTGAGTGAGTTTGCAACATCTTGGTCAGATATCGTCGATTTACATCCATTGAAGCAGATTGAGGTCGATTGTCACTCTATCTTTGTTGAAAATTTTCAAAGTCTATCTTCCCAATTTGGAGTCGAATATCATAAATTCTTATATTTTTGAGTGAGTTTTCAACATCTTGGTCAGATATCGTCGATTTACATCCATTGAAGCAGATTGAGGTCGATTGTCACTATGTGTTGATTGAAAGTTTTCAAAGTCTATCTTCCCAATTTGGAGTCGAATATCATAAATTCTTATATATTTGTGTGAGTTTGCAACATCTTGGTCAGATATCGTCGATTTACATCCATTGAATCCCATTGAGGTCGATTGTCACTCTGTGTTGATTGAAAATTTTCAAAGTCTATCTTCCTAAGTTGAAGTCGAATCTCATCAATTCTTATATATTTAAGTGAGTTTGGCACATCTTGGTCAGATATCGTCGATTTACATCCATTGAAGCAGATTGAGGTCGATTGTCACTTTGTGTGGATTGAAAATTTTCAAAGTCTATCTTCCTAAGTTGAGGTCGAGTCTCATCAATTCTTATATATTTGAAATAGTTTGCAACATCTTGGTCAGATATCGTCGATTTACATACATTGAAGCCCATTGAGGTCGATTGTCACTTTGTGTTGGTTGAAAATTTTCAAAGTCTATCTTCCTAAGTTGAGGTCGAGTCTCATCAATTCTTATATATTTGAAATAGTTTGCAACATCTTGGTCAGATATCGTCGATTTACATACATTGAAGCCCATTGAGGTCGATTGTCACTTTGTGTTGGTTGAAAATTTTCAAAGTCTATCTTCCTAATTTGTAGTCGAATCTCATCAATTCTTATATATTTGAGTGAGTTTGCAACATCTTGGTCAGATATCGTCGATTTACATCCATTGAAGCAGATTGAGGTCGATTGTCACTCTATCTTTGTTGAAAATTTTCAAAGTCTATCTTCCCAATTTGGAGTCGAATATCATAAATTCTTATATTTTTGAGTGAGTTTTCAACATCTTGGTCAGATATCGTCGATTTACATCCATTGAAGCAGATTGAGGTCGATTGTCACTATGTGTTGATTGAAAGTTTTCAAAGTCTATCTTCCCAATTTGGAGTCGAATATCATAAATTCTTATATATTTGTGTGAGTTTGCAACATCTTGGTCAGATATCGTCGATTTACATCCATTGAATCCCATTGAGGTCGATTGTCACTCTGTGTTGATTGAAAATTTTCAAAGTCTATCTTCCTAAGTTGAAGTCGAATCTCATCAATTCTTATATATTTAAGTGAGTTTGCAACATCTTGGTAAGATATCGTCGATTTACATCCATTGATGCAGATTGAGGTCGATTGTCACTTTGTGTTGAATGAAAATTTTCAAAGTCTATCTTCCTAATTTGTAGTCGAATCTCATCAATTCTTATATATTTGAGTGAGTTTGCAACATCTTGGTCAGATATCGTCGATTTACATCCATTGAAGCAGATTGAGGTCGATTGTCACTCTATCTTTGTTGAAAATTTTCAAAGTCTATCTTCCCCATTTGGAGTCGAATATCATAAATTCTTATATTTTTGAGTGAGTTTTCAACATCTTGGTCAGATATCGTCGATTTACATCCATTGAAGCAGATTGAGGTCGATTGTCACTATGTGTTGATTGAAAGTTTTCAAAGTCTATCTTCCCAATTTGGAGTCGAATATCATAAATTCTTATATATTTGTGTGAGTTTGCAACATCTTGGTCAGATATCGTCGATTTACATCCATTGAATCCCATTGAGGTCGATTGTCACTCTGTGTTGATTGAAAATTTTCAAAGTCTATCTTCCTAAGTTGAAGTCGAATCTCATCAATTCTTATATATTTAAGTGAGTTTGCAACATCTTGGTAAGATATCGTCGATTTACATCCATTGATGCAGATTGAGGTCGATTGTCACTTTGTGTTGAATGAAAATTTTCAAAGTCTATCTTCCTAATTTGTAGTCGATTCTCATCAATTCTTATATATTTGAGTGAGTTTGCAACATCTTGGTCAGATATCGTCGGTTTACATCCATTGAAGCCCATTGAGGTCGATTGTAACTTTGTGTTGATTGAAAATTTTCAAAGTCTATCTTCCTAATTTGTAGTCGAATCTCATCAATTCTTATATATTTGAGTGAGTTTGCAACATCTTGGTCAGATATCGTCGATTTACATCCATTGAAGCAGATTGAGGTCGATTGTCACTCTATCTTTGTTGAAAATTTTCAAAGTCTATCTTCCCAATTTGGAGTCGAATATCATAAATTCTTATATATTTGAGTGAGTTTGCAACATCTTGGTCAGATATCGTCGATTTACATCCATTGAAGCCCATTGAGGTTGATTGTCACTTTGTGTTGATTGAAAATTTTCAAAGTCTATCTTCCCAATTTGGAGCCGAATATCATAAATTCTTATATTTTTGAGTGAGTTTTCAACATCTTGGTCAGATATCGTCGATTTACATCCATTGAAGCCCATTGAGGTCGATTGTCACTTTGTGTTGATTGAAAATTTTCAAAGTCTATCTTCCTAATTTGTAGTCGAATCTCATCAATTCTTATATATTTGAGTTTGCAACATCTTGGTCAGATATCGTCGATTTACATCCATTGAAGCAGATTGAGGTCGATTGTCACTCTGTGTTGATTGAAAATTTTCAAAGTCTATCTTCCCGATTTGGAGTGGAATATCATAAATTCTTATATATTTGAGTGAGTTTGCAACATCTTGATCAGATATCGTCGATTTACATCCATTGAAGCCCATTGAGGTCGATTGTCACTTTGTGTTGATTGAAAATTTTCAAAGTCTATCTTCCTAAGTTGAAGTCGAATCTCATCAATTCTTATATATTTAAGTGAGTTTGCAACATCTTGGTCAGATAGAGTCTATTTACATCCATTGAAGCCCATTGAGGTCGATTGTCACTCTGTGTTGATTGAAAATTTTCAAAGTCTATCTTCCTAAGTTGAAGTCGAATCTCATCAATTCTTATATATTTAAGTGAGTTTGCAACATCTTGGTAAGATATCGTCGATTTACATCCATTGATGCAGATTGAGGTCGATTGTCACTTTGTGTTGATTGAAAATTTTCAAAGTCTATCTTCCTAAGTTGAGGTCGAGTCTCATCAATTCTTATATATTTGAGTTAGTTTGCAACATCTTGGTCAGATATCGTCGATTTACATACATTGAAGCCCATTGAGGTCGATTGTCACTTTGTGTTGGTTGAAAATTTTCAAAGTCTATGTTCTTAATTTGTAGTCGATTCTCATAAATTCTTATATATTTGAGTGAGTTTGCAACATCTTGGTCAGATATCGTCGGTTTACATCCATTGAAGCCCATTGAGGTCGATTGTCACTTTGTGTTGATTGAAAATTTTCAAAGTCTATCTTCCTAATTTGTAGTCGAATCTCATCAATTCTTATATATTTAAGTGAGTTTGCAACATCTTGGTCAGATATCGTCGATTTACATCCATTGAAGCCCATTGAGGTCGATTGTAACTGTGTTGATTGAAAATTTTCAAAATCTATCTTCCTAATTTGTAGTCGAATCTCATCAATTCTTATATATTTGAGTGAGTTTGCAACATCTTGGTCAGATATCGTCGATTTACATCCATTGAAGCAGATTGAGGTTGATTGTCACTCTATCTTTGTTGAAAATTTTCAAAGTCTATCTTCCCAATTTGGAGTCGAATATCATAAATTCTTATATATTTGAGTGAGTTTGCAACATCTTGGTCAGATTTCGTCGATTTACATCCATTGAAGCCCATTGAGGTTGATTGTCACTTTGTGTTGATTGAAAATTTTCAAAGTCTATCTTCCCAATTTGGAGTCGAATATCATAAATTCTTATATTTTTGAGTGAGTTTTCAACATCTTGGTCAGATATCGTCGATTTACATCCATTGAAGCAGATTGAGGTCGATTGTCACTTTGTGTGGATTGAAAATTTTCAAAGTCTATCTTCCCAATTTGGAGTGGAATATCATCAATTCTTATATATTTAAGTGAGTTTGCAACATCTTGGTCAGATATCGTCGATTTACATCCATTGAAGCCCATTGAGGTCGATTGTAACTGTGTTGATTGAAAATTTTCAAAATCTATCTTCCTAATTTGTAGTCGAATATCATAAATTCTTATATATTTGTGTGAGTTTGCAACATCTTGGTCAGATATCGTCGATTTACATCCATTGAATCCCATTGAGGTCGATTGTCACTCTGTGTTGATTGAAAATTTTCAAAGTCTATCTTCCTAAGTTGAAGTCGAATCTCATCAATTCTTATATATTTAAGTGAGTTTGCAACATCTTGGTAAGATATCGTCGATTTACATCCATTGATGCAGATTGAGGTCGATTGTCACTTTGTGTTGAATGAAAATTTTCAAAGTCTATCTTCCTAATTTGTAGTCGATTCTCATCAATTCTTATATATTTGAGTGAGTTCGCAACATCTTGGTCAGATATCGTCGGTTTACATCCATTGAAGCCCATTGAGGTCGATTGTAACTTTGTGTTGATTGAAAATTTTCAAAGTCTATCTTCCTAATTTGTAGTCGAATCTCATCAATTCTTATATATTTGAGTGAGTTTGCAACATCTTGGTCAGATATCGTCGATTTACATCCATTGAAGCAGATTGAGGTCGATTGTCACTCTATCTTTGTTGAAAATTTTCAAAGTCTATCTTCCCAATTTGGAGTCGAATATCATAAATTCTTATATATTTGAGTGAGTTTGCAACATCTTGGTCAGATATCGTCGATTTACATCCATTGAAGCCCATTGAGGTTGATTGTCACTTTGTGTTGATTGAAAATTTTCAAAGTCTATCTTCCCAATTTGGAGTCGAATATCATAAATTCTTATATTTTTGAGTGAGTTTTCAACATCTTGGTCAGATATCGTCGATTTACATCCATTGAAGCCCATTGAGGTCGATTGTCACTTTGTGTTGATTGAAAATTTTCAAAGTCTATCTTCCTAATTTGTAGTCGAATCTCATCAATTCTTATATATTTGAGTTTGCAACATCTTGGTCAGATATCGTCGATTTACATCCATTGAAGCAGATTGAGGTCGATTGTCACTCTGTGTTGATTGAAAATTTTCAAAGTCTATCTTCCCGATTTGGAGTGGAATATCATAAATTCTTATATATTTGAGTGAGTTTGCAACATCTTGATCAGATATCGTCGATTTACATCCATTGAAGCCCATTGAGGTCGATTGTCACTTTGTGTTGATTGAAAATTTTCAAAGTCTATCTTCCTAAGTTGAAGTCGAATCTCATCAATTCTTATATATTTAAGTGAGTTTGCAACATCTTGGTCAGATAGAGTCGATTTACATCCATTGAAGCCCATTGAGGTCGATTGTCACTCTGTGTTGATTGAAAATTTTCAAAGTCTATCTTCCTAAGTTGAAGTCGAATCTCATCAATTCTTATATATTTAAGTGAGTTTGCAACATCTTGGTAAGATATCGTCGATTTACATCCATTGATGCAGATTGAGGTCGATTGTCACTTTGTGTTGATTGAAAATTTTCAAAGTCTATCTTCCTAAGTTGAGGTCGAGTCTCATCAATTCTTATATATTTGAGTTAGTTTGCAACATCTTGGTCAGATATCGTCGATTTACATACATTGAAGCCCATTGAGGTCGATTGTCACTTTGTGTTGGTTGAAAATTTTCAAAGTCTATGTTCTTAATTTGTAGTCGATTCTCATAAATTCTTATATATTTGAGTGAGTTTGCAACATCTTGGTCAGATATCGTCGGTTTACATCCATTGAAGCCCATTGAGGTCGATTGTCACTTTGTGTTGATTGAAAATTTTCAAAGTCTATCTTCCTAATTTGTAGTCGAATCTCATCAATTCTTATATATTTAAGTGAGTTTGCAACATCTTGGTCAGATATCGTCGATTTACATCCATTGAAGCCCATTGAGGTCGATTGTAACTGTGTTGATTGAAAATTTTCAAAATCTATCTTCCTAATTTGTAGTCGAATCTCATCAATTCTTATATATTTGAGTGAGTTTGCAACATCTTGGTCAGATATCGTCGATTTACATCCATTGAAGCAGATTGAGGTTGATTGTCACTCTATCTTTGTTGAAAATTTTCAAAGTCTATCTTCCCAATTTGGAGTCGAATATCATAAATTCTTATATATTTGAGTGAGTTTGCAACATCTTGGTCAGATATCGTCGATTTACATCCATTGAAGCCCATTGAGGTTGATTGTCACTTTGTGTTGATTGAAAATTTTCAAAGTCTATCTTCCCAATTTGGAGTCGAATATCATAAATTCTTATATTTTTGAGTGAGTTTTCAACATCTTGGTCAGATATCGTCGATTTACATCCATTGAAGCAGATTGAGGTCGATTGTCACTTTGTGTGGATTGAAAATTTTCAAAGTCTATCTTCCCAATTTGGAGTGGAATATCATCAATTCTTATATATTTAAGTGAGTTTGCAACATCTTGGTCAGATATCGTCGATTTACATCCATTGAAGCCCATTGAGGTCGATTGTAACTGTGTTGATTGAAAATTTTCAAAATCTATCTTCCTAATTTGTAGTCGAATCTCATCAATTCTTATATATTTGAGTGAGTTTGCAACATCTTGGTCAGATATCGTCGATTTACATCCATTGAAGCAGATTGAGGTTGATTGTCACTCTATCTTTGTTGAAAATTTTCAAAGTCTATCTTCCCAATTTGGAGTCGAATATCATAAATTCTTATATATTTGAGTGAGTTTGCAACATCTTGGTCAGATATCGTCGATTTACATCCATTGAAGCCCATTGAGGTTGATTGTCACTTTGTGTTGATTGAAAATTTTCAAAGTCTATCTTCCCAATTTGGAGTCGAATATCATAAATTCTTATATTTTTGAGTGAGTTTTCAACATCTTGGTCAGATATCGTCGATTTACATCCATTGAAGCAGATTGAGGTCGATTGTCACTTTGTATTGATTGAAAATTTTCAAAGTCTACCTTCCTAAGTTGAAGTCGAATCTCATCAATTCTTATATATTTGAGTGAGTTTGGAACATCTTGGTCAGATATCGTCGATTTACATCCATTGAAGCAGATTGAGGTCGATTGTCACTTTGTGTGGATTGAAAATTTTCAAAGTCTATCTTCCCAATTTGGAGTGGAATATCATAAATTCTTATATATTTGAGTGAGTTTGCAACATCTTGATCAGATATCGTCGATTTACATCCATTGAAGCACATTGAGGTCGATTGTCACTTTGTGTTGATTGAAAATTTTCAAAGTCTATCTTCCTAAGTTGAAGTCGAATCTCATCAATTCTTATATATTTAAGTGAGTTTGCAACATCTTGGTCAGATAGAGTCTATTTACATCCATTGAAGCCCATTGAGGTCGATTGTCACTCTGTGTTGATTGAAAATTTTCAAAGTCTATCTTCCTAAGTTGAAGTCGAATCTCATCAATTCTTATATATTTAAGTGAGTTTGCAACATCTTGGTAAGATATCGTCGATTTACATGCATTGATGCAGATTGAGGTCGATTGTAACTTTGTGTTGATTGAAAATTTTCAATGTCTATCTTCCTAATTTGTAGTCGAATCTCATCAATTCTTATATATTTGAGTGAGTTTGCAACATCTTGGTCAGATATCGTCGATTTACATCCATTGAAGCCCATTGAGGTTGATTGTCACTTTGTGTTGATTGAAAATTTTCAAAGTCTACCTTCCCAATTTGGAGTCGAATATCATAAATTCTTATATTTTTGAGTGAGTTTTCAACATCTTGGTCAGATATCGTCGATTTACATCCATTGAAGCAGATTGAGGTCGATTGTCACTTTGAGTTGATCGAAAATTTTCAAAGTCTATCTTCCCAATTTGGAGTCGAATATCATAAATTCTTATATATTTGAGTGAGTTTGCAACATCTTGGTCAGATATCGTCGATTTACATCCATTGAAACAGATTGAGGTCGATTGTCACTTTGTGTTGATTGAAAATTTTCAAAGTCTATCTTCCTAAGTTGAAGTCGAATCTCATCAATTTTTATATATTTGAGTGAGTTTGGAACATCTTGGTCAGATATCGTCGATTTACATCCATTGAAGCAGATTGAGGTCGATTGTCACTTTGTGTGGATTGAAAATTTTCAAAGTCTATCTTCCTAAGTTGAGGTCGAGTCTCATCAATTCTTATATATTTGAAATAGTTTGCAACATCTTGGTCAGATATCGTCGATTTACATACATTGAAGCCCATTGAGGTCGATTGTCACTTTGTGTTGGTTGAAAATTTTCAAAGTCTATTTTCCCAATTTGGAGTCGAATATCATAAATTCTTATATATTTGTGTGAGTTTGCAACATCTTGGTCAGATATCGTCGATTTACATCCATTGAATCCCATTGAGGTCGATTGTCACTCTGTGTTGATTGAAAATTTTCAAAGTCTATCTTCCTAAGTTGAAGTCGAATCTCATCAATTCTTATATATTTAAGTGAGTTTGCAACATCTTGGTAAGATATCGTCGATTTACATCCAATGATGCAGATTGAGGTCGATTGTCACTTTGTGTTGAATGAAAATTTTCAAAGTCTATCTTCCTAATTTGTAGTCGATTCTCATCAAATCTTATATATTTGAGTGAGTTTGCAACATCTTGGTCAGATATCGTCGGTTTACATCCATTGAAGCCCATTGAGGTCGATTGTAACTTTGTGTTGATTGAAAATTTTCAAAGTCTATCTTCCTAATTTGTAGTCGAATCTCATCAATTCTTATATATTTGAGTGAGTTTGCAACATCTTGGTCAGATATCGTCGATTTACATCCATTGAAGCAGATTGAGGTCGATTGTCACTCTATCTTTGTTGAAAATTTTCAAAGTCTATCTTCCCAATTTGGAGTCGAATATCATAAATTCTTATATATTTGAGTGAGTTTGCAACATCTTGGTCAGATATCGTCGATTTATATCCATTGAAGCCCATTGAGGTTGATTGTCACTTTGTGTTGATTGAAAATTTTCAAAGTCTATCTTCCCAATTTGGAGTCGAATATCATAAATTCTTATATTTTTGAGTGAGTTTTCAACATCTTGGTCAGATATCGTCGATTTACATCCATTGAAGCCCATTGAGGTCGATTGTCACTTTGTGTTGATTGAAAATTTTCAAAGTCTATCTTCCTAATTTGTAGTAGAATCTCATCAATTCTTATATATTTAAATGAGTTTGCAACATCTTGGTCAGATATCGTCGATTTACATCCATTGAAGCCCATTGAGGTCGATTGTAACTTTGTGTTGAGTGAAAATTTTCAAAGTCTATCTTCCTAATTTGTAGTCGAATCTCATCAATTCTTATATATTTGAGTGAGTTTGCAACATCTTGGTCAGATATCGTCGATTTACATCCATTGAAGCAGATTGAGGTCGATTGTCACTCTATCTTTGTTGAAAATTTTCAGTCTATCTTCCCAATTTGGAGTCGAATATCATAAATTCTTATATATTTGAGTGAGTTTGCAACATCTTGGTCAGATATCGTCGATTTACATCCATTGAAGCCCATTGAGGTTGATTGTCACTTTGTGTTGATTGAAAATTTTCAAAGTCTATCTTCCCAATTTGGAGTCGAATATCATAAATTCTTATATTTTTGAGTGAGTTATCAACATCTTGGTCAGATATCGTCGATTTACATCAATTGAAGCAGATTGAGGTCGATTTTCACTCTGTGTTGATTGAAAATTTTCAAAGTCTATCTTCCTAAGTTGAAGTCGAATCTCATCAATTCTTATATATTTGAGTGAGTTTGGAACATCTTGGTCAGATATCGTCGATTTACATCAATTGAAGCAGATTGAGGTCGATTTTCACTCTGTGTTGATTGAAAATTTTCAAAGTCTATCTTCCTAAGTTGAAGTCGAATCTCATCAATTCTTATATATTTGAGTGAGTTTGGAACATCTTGGTCAGATATCGTCGATTTACATCAATTGAAGCAGATTGAGGTCGATTGTCACTTTGTGTGGATTGAAAATTTTCAAAGTCTATCTTCCTAAGTTGAGGTCGAGTCTCATCAATTCTTATATATTTGAGTTAGTTTGCAACATCTTGGTCAGATATCGTCGATTTACATACATTGAAGCCCATTGAGGTCGATTGTCACTTTGTGTTGGTTGAAAATTTTCAAAGTCTATCTTCCTAAGTTGAAGTCGAATCTCATCAATTCTTATGTATTTGAGTGAGTTTGCAACATCTTGGTCAGATATCGTCGATTTACATCCATTGAAGCAGATTGAGGTCGATTGTCACTTTGTGTGGATTGAAAATTTTCAAAGTCTATCTTCCTAAGTTGAGGTCGAGTCTCATCAATTCTTATATATTTGAGTTAGTTTGCAACATCTTGGTCAGATATCGTCGATTTACATACATAGAAGCCCATTGAGGTCGATTGTCACTTTGTGTTGGTTGAAAATTTTCAAAGTCTATCTTCCTAATTTGTAGTCGATTCTCATCAATTCTTATGTATTTGAGTGAGTTTGCAACATCTTGGTCAGATATCGTCGATTTACATCCATTGAAGCAGATTGAGGTCGATTGTCACTCTGTGTTGATTGAAAATTTTCAAAGTCTATCTTCCCAATTTGGAGTCGAATATCATAAATTCTTATATTTTTGAGTGAGTTTTCAACATCTTGGTCAGATATCGTCGATTTACATCCATTGAAGCAGATTGAGGTCGATTGTCACTCTGTGTTGATTGAAAATTTTCAAAGTCTATCTTCCTAAGTTGAAGTCGAATCTCATCAATTCTTATATATTTGAGTGAGTTTGGAACATCTTGGTCAGATATCGTCGATTTACATCCATTGAAGCAGATTGAGGTCGATTGTCACTTTGTGTGGATTGAAAATTTTCAAAATCTATCTTCCTAAGTTGAGGTCGAGTCTCATCAATTCTTATATATTTGAGTTAGTTTGCAACATCTTGGTCAGATATCGTCGATTTACATACATTGAAGCCCATTGAGGTCGATTGTCAATTTGTGTTGGTTGAAAATTTTCAAAGTCTATCTTCCTAATTTGTAGTCGATTCTCATCAATTCTTATGTATTTGAGTGAGTTTGCAACATCTTGGTCAGATATCGTCGATTTACATCCATGGAAGCAGATTGAGGTCGATTGTCACTCTGTGTTGATTGAAAATTTTCAAAGTCTATCTTCCCAATTTGGAGTCGAATATCATCAATTCTTATATATTTGAGTTAGTTTGCAACATCTTGGTCAGATATCGTCGATTTACATACATTGAAGCCCATTGAGGTCGATTGTCACTTTGTGTTGGTTGAAAATTTTCAAAGTCTATCTTCCTAAGTTGAAGTCGAATCTCATCAATTCTTATATATTTAAGTGAGTTTGCAACATCTTGGTAAGATATCGTCGATTTACATCCATTGATGCAGATTGAGGTTGATTGTCACTTTGTGTTGAATGAAAATTTTCAAAGTCTATCTTCCTAATTTGATGTCGAATCTCATCAATTGTTATATATTTGAGTGAGTTTGCAGCATCTTGGTTAGATATCGTCGATTTACATCCATTGAAGCCCATTGAGGTCGATTGTCACTTTGTGTTGATTGAAAATTTTCAAAGTCTATCTTTCCAATTTGGAGTCGAATATCATAAATTCTTATATATTTGAGTGAGTTTGCAACATCTTGGTCAGATATCGTCGATTTACATCCATTGAAGCCCATTGAGGTCGATTGTCACTTTTTGTTGATTGAAAATTTTCAGTCTATCTTCCTAAGTTGAAGTTGAGTCTCATCAATTCTTATATATTTGAGTGAGTTTGCAACATCTTGGTCAGATATCGTCGATTTACATCCATTGAAGCCCATTGAGGTCGATTGTCACTTTGTGTTGATTGAAAATTTTCAGTCTATCTTCCTAAGTTGAAGTTGAGTCTCATCAATTCTTATATATGTGAGTGAGTGCGCATTCAACTTCGACAGATATCGTCGATTTACATCCATCGAAGCAGATTGAGGTCGATTGTCACTTTGTGTTGATTGAAAATTTTCAGTCTATCTTCCTAAGTTGAAGTTGAGTCTCATAAATTCTTATATATTTGAGTGAGTTTCCAACATCTTGGTCAGATATCGTCGATTTACATCCATTGAAGCCCATTGAGGTCGATTGTCACTTTGTGTTGATTGAAAATTTTCAGTATATCTTCCTTAGTTGAAGTTGAGTCTCATAAATTCTTATATATTTGAGTGAGTTTGCAACATCTTGGTCAGATATCGTCGATTTACATCCATTGAAGCCCATTGAGGTCGATTTTCACTTTGTGTTGATTGAAAATTTTCAGTCTATCTTCCTAAGTTGAAGTTGAGTCTCATAATTTCTTATATATTTGAGTGAGTTTGCAACATCTTGGTCAGATATCGTCGATTTACATCCATTGAAGCCCATTGAGGTCGATTGTCACTTTGTCTTGATTGAAAATTTTCAGTCTATCTTCCTAAGTTGAAGTCCAGTCTCATAAATTCTTATATATTTGAGTGAGTTTTCAACATCTTGGTCAGATATCGTCGATTTACATCCATTGAAGCAGATTGAGGTCGATTGTCACTTTGTGTTGATTGAAAATTTTCAAAGTCTATCCCCTAAGTTGAAGTCGAGTCTCATCAATTCTTATATATTTGAGTGAGTGCGCATTCAACTTTGACAGATATCGTCGATTTACATCCATTGAAGCCCATTGAGGTCGATTATCACTTTGTGTTGATTGAAAATTTTCAAAGTCTATCTTCCCAAGTTGAAGTCGAATCTCATCAATTCTTATATATTTAAGTGAGTTTGCAACATCTTGGTAAGATATCGTCGATTTACATCCATTGATGCAGATTGAGGTCGATTGTCACTTTGTGTTGATTGAAAATTTTCAAAGTCTATCTTCCTAAGTTGAAGTCGAATCTCATCAATTCTTATATATTCCACTGAGTTTGGAACATCTTGGTCAGATATCGTCGATTTACATACATTGAAGCCCATTGAGGTCGATTGTCACTTTGTGTGGATTGAAAATTTTCAGTCTATCTTCCTAAGTTGAAGTTGAGTCTCATCAATTCTTATATATTTGAGTGAGTTTGCAACATCTTGGTCAGATATCGTCGATTTACATCCATTGAAGCCCATTGAGGTCGATTGTCACTTTGTGTTGATTGAAAATTTTCAGTCTATCTTCCTAAGTTGAAGTTGAGTCTCATAAATTCTCATATATTTGAGTGAGTTTGCAACATATTGGTCAGATATCGTCGATTTACATCCATTGAAGCAGATTGAGGTCGATTGTCACTTTGTGTTGATTGAAAATTTTCAAAGTCTATCCCCTAAGTTGAAGTCGAGTCTCATCAATTCTTATATATTTGAGTGAGTGCGCATTCAACTTCGACAGATATCGTCGATTTACATCCATTGAAGCAGATTGAGGTCGATTGTCACTTTGTGTTGATTGAAAATTTTCAGTCTATCTTCCTAAGTTGAAGTTGAGTCTCATAAATTCTTATATATTTGAGTGAGTTTGCAACATCTTGGTCAGATATCGTCGATTTACATCCATTGAAGCCCATTGAGGTCGATTGTCACTTTGTGTTGATTGAAAATTTTCAGTCTATCTTCCTAAGTTGAAGTTGAGTCTCATAAATTCTTATATATTTGAGTGAGTTTCCAACATCTTGGTCAGATATCGTCGATTTACATCCATTGAAGCAGATTGAGGTCGATTGTCACTTTGTGTTGATTGAAAATTTTCAAAGTCTATCCCCTAAGTTGAAGTCGAGTCTCATCAATTCTTATATATTTGAGTGAGTGCGCATTCAACTTCGACAGATATCGTCGATTTACATCCATTGAAGCCCATTGAGGTCGATTGTCACTTTGTGTTGATTGAAAATTTTCAGTCTATCTTCCTAAGTTGAAGTTGAGTCTCATAAATTCTTATATATTTGAGTGAGTTTCCAACATCTTGGTCAGATATCGTCGATTTACATCCATTGAAGCCCATTGAGGTCGATTGTCACTTTGTCTTGATTGAAAATTTTCAGTCTATCTTCCTAAGTTGAAGTTGAGTCTCATAAATTCTTATATATTTGAGTGAGTTTTCAACATCTTGGTCAGATATCGTCGATTTACATCCATTGAAGCAGATTGAGGTCGATTGTCACTTTGTGTTGATTGAAAATTTTCAAAGTCTATCCCCTAAGTTGAAGTCGAGTCTCATCAATTCTTAAATATTTGAGTGAGTGCGCATTCAACTTCGACAGATATCGTCGATTTACATCCATTGAAGCCCATTGAGGTCGATTGTCACTTTGTGTTGATTGAAAATTTTCAGCCTATCTTCCGAAGTTGGAGTTGAGTCTCATAAATTCTTATATATTTGAGTGAGTTTGCAACATCTTGGTCAGATATCGTCGATTTACATCCATTGAAGCAGATTGAGGTCGATTGTCACTTTGTGTTGATTGAAAATTTTCAAAGTCTATCCCCTAAGTTGAAGTCGAGTCTCATCAATTCTTATATATTTGAGTGAGTGCGCATTCAACTTCGACAGATATCGTCGATTTACATCCATTGAAGCCCATTGAGGTCGATTGTCACTTTGTGTTGATTGAAAATTTTCAAAGTCTATCTTTCTAATTTGTAGTCGAATCCCATCAATTCTTATATATTTGAGTGAGTTTGCAACATCTTGGTCAGATATCGTCGATTTACATCCATTGAAGCAGATTGAGGTCGATTGTCACTCTGTGTTGATTGAAAATTTTCAAAGTCTATCTTCCTAAGTTGAAGTCGAATCTCATCAATTCTTATATATTTAAGTGAGTTTGCAACATCTTGGTAAGATATCGTCGATTTACATCCATTGATGCAGATTGAGGTCGATTGTCACTTTGTGTTGATTGAAAATTTTCAAAGTCTATCTTCCTAAGTTGAAGTCGAATCTCATCAATTCTTATATATTCCAGTGAGTTTGGAACATCTTGGTCAGATATCGTCGATTTACATCCATTGAAGCAGATTGAGGTCGATTGTCACTTTGTGTGGATTGAAAATTTTTAAAGTCTATCTTCCTAAGTTGAGGTCGATTCTCATCAATTCTTATATATTTGAGTGAGTTTGCAACATCTTGGTCAGATATCGTCGATTTACATCCATTGAAGCAGCTTGAGGTCGATTGTCACTCTGTGTTGATTGAAAATTTTCAAAGTCTATCTTCCCAATTTGGAGTCGAATATCATAAATTCTTATATATTTGAGTGAGTTTGCAACATCTTGGTCAGATATCGTCGATTTACATCCATTGAAGCCTATTGAGGTCGATTGTCACTTTGTGTTGATTGAAAATTTTCAAAGTCTATCTTCCCAATTTGGAGTCAAATATCATAAATTCTTATATATTTGTGTGAGTTTGCAACTTCTTGGTCAGATATCGTCGGTTTACATCCATTGAAGCCCATTGAGGTCGATTGTCATTTTGTGTTGATTGAAAATTTTCAAAGTCTATCTTCCTAATTTGTAGTCGAATCTCATCAATTCTTATATATTTAAGTGAGTTTGCAACATCTTGGTCAGATATCGTCGATTTACATCCATTGAAGCCCATTGAGGTCGGTTGTAACTTTGTGTTGATTGAAAATTTTCAGTCTATCTTCCTAATTTGTAGTCGAATCTCATCAATTCTTATATATTTGAGTGAGTTTGCAACATCTTGGTCAGATATCGTCGATTTACATCCATTGAAGCAGATTGAGGTCGATTGTCACTCTGTGTTGATTGAAAATTTTCAAAGTCTATCTTCCTAAGTTGAAGTCGAATCTCATCAATTCTTATATATTTAAGTGAGTTTGCAACATCTTGGTAAGATATCGTCGATTTACATCCATTGATGCAGATTGAGGTCGATTGTCACTTTGTGTTGATTGAAAATTTTCAAAGTCTATCTTCCTAAGTTGAAGTCGAATCTCATCAATTCTTATATATTCCAGTGAGTTTGGAACATCTTGGTCAGATATCGTCGATTTACATCCATTGAAGCAGATTGAGGTCGATTGTCACTTTGTGTGGATTGAAAATTTTTAAAGTCTATCTTCCTAAGTTGAGGTCGAGTCTCATCAATTCTTATATATTTGAGTGAGTTTGCAACATCTTGGTCAGATATCGTCGATTTACATCCATTGAAGCCTATTGAGGTCGATTGTCACTTTGTGTTGATTGAAAATTTTCAAAGTCTATCTTCCCAATTTGGAGTCAAATATCATAAATTCTTATATATTTGTGTGAGTTTGCAACATCTTGGTCAGATATCGTCGGTTTACATCCATTGAAGCCCATTGAGGTCGATTGTCACTTTGTGTTGATTGAAAATTTTCAAAGTCTATCTTTCTAATTTGTAGTCGAATCCCATCAATTCTTATATATTTGAGTGAGTTTGCAACGTCTTGGTCAGATATCGTCGATTTACATCCATTGAAGCAGATTGAGGTCGATTGTCACTCTGTGTTGATTGAAAATTTTCAAAGTCTATCTTCCTAATTTGTAGTCGAATCTCATCAATTCTTATATATTTAAGTGAGTTTGCAACATCTTGGTCAGATATCGTCGATTTACATCCATTGAAGCCCATTGAGGTCGATTGTAACTTTGTGTTGATTGAAAATTTTCAAAGTCTATCTTCCTAATTTGTAGTCGAATCTCATCAATTCTTATATATTTGAGTGAGTTTGCAACATCTTGGTCAGATATCGTCGATTTACATCCATTGAAGCAGATTGAGGTCGATTCTCACTCTATCTTTGTTGAAAATTTTCAAAGTCTATCTTCCCAATTTGGAGTCGAATATCATAAATTCTTATATATTTGAGTGAGTTTGCAACATCTTGGTCAGATATCGTCGATTTACATACATTGAAGCCCATTGAGGTCGATTGTCACTTTGTGTTGGTTGAAAATTTTCAAAGTCTATGTTCCTAATTTGTAGTCGATTCTCATCAATTCTTATATATTTGAGTGAGTTTGCAACATCTTGGTCAGATATCGTCGATTTACATCCATTGAAGCAGCTTGAGGTCGATTGTCACTCTGTGTTGATTGAAAATTTTCAAAGTCTATCTTCCCAATTTGGAGTCGAATATCATAAATTCTTATATATTTGAGTGAGTTTGCAACATCTTGGTCAGATATCGTCGATTTACATCCATTGAAGCCTATTGAGGTCGATTGTCACTTTGTGTTGATTGAAAATTTTCAAAGTCTATCTTCCCAATTTGGAGTCAAATATCATAAATTCTTATATATTTGTGTGAGTTTGCAACATCTTGGTCAGATATCGTCGGTTTACATCCATTGAAGCCCATTGAGGTCGATTGTCATTTTGTGTTGATTGAAAATTTTCAAAGTCTATCTTCCTAATTTGTAGTCGAATCTCATCAATTCTTATATATTTAAGTGAGTTTGCAACATCTTGGTCAGATATCGTCGATTTACATCCATTGAAGCCCATTGAGGTCGATTGTAACTTTGTGTTGATTGAAAATTTTCAAAGTCTATCTTCCTAATTTGTAGTCGAATCTCATCAATTCTTATATATTTGAGTGAGTTTGCAACATCTTGGTCAGATATCGTCGATTTACATCCATTGAAGCAGATTGAGGTCGATTGTCACTTTGTGTTGATTGAAAATTTTCAAAGTCTATCTTTCTAATTTGTAGTCGAATCCCATCAATTCTTATATATTTGAGTGAGTTTGCAACATCTTGGTCAGATATCGTCGATTTACATCCATTGAAGCAGATTGAGGTCGATTCTCACTCTATCTTTGTTGAAAATTTTCAAAGTCTATCTTCCCAATTTGGAGTCGAATATCATAAATTCTTATATATTTGAGTGAGTTTGCAACATCTTGGTCAGATATCGTCGATTTACATACATTGAAGCCCATTGAGGTCGATTGTCACTTTGTGTTGGTTGAAAATTTTCAAAGTCTATGTTCCTAATTTGTAGTCGATTCTCATCAATTCTTATATATTTGAGTGAGTTTGCAACATCTTGGTCAGATATCGTCGATTTACATCCATTGAAGCAGCTTGAGGTCGATTGTCACTCTGTGTTGATTGAAAATTTTCAAAGTCTATCTTCCCAATTTGGAGTCGAATATCATAAATTCTTATATATTTGAGTGAGTTTGCAACATCTTGGTCAGATATCGTCGATTTACATCCATTGAAGCCTATTGAGGTCGATTGTCACTTTGTGTTGATTGAAAATTTTCAAAGTCTATCTTCCCAATTTGGAGTCAAATATCATAAATTCTTATATATTTGTGTGAGTTTGCAACATCTTGGTCAGATATCGTCGGTTTACATCCATTGAAGCCCATTGAGGTCGATTGTCATTTTGTGTTGATTGAAAATTTTCAAAGTCTATCTTCCTAATTTGTAGTCGAATCTCATCAATTCTTATATATTTAAGTGAGTTTGCAACATCTTGGTCAGATATCGTCGATTTACATCCATTGAAGCCCATTGAGGTCGTTTGTAACTTTGTGTTGATTGAAAATTTTCAAAGTCTATCTTCCTAATTTGTAGTCGAATCTCATCAATTCTTATATATTTGAGTGAGTTTGCAACATCTTGGTCAGATATCGTCGATTTACATCCATTGAAGCAGATTGAGGTCGATTCTCACTCTATCTTTGTTGAAAATTTTCAAAGTCTATCTTCCCAATTTGGAGTCGAATATCATAAATTCTTATATATTTGAGTGAGTTTGCAACATCTTGGTCAGATATCGTCGATTTACATCCATTGAAGCCCATTGAGGTTGATTGTCACTTTGTGTTGATTGAAAATTTTCAAAGTCTATCTTCCCAATTTGGAGTCGAATATCATATACTCTTATATATTTGAGTGAGTTAACAACATCTTGGTCAGATATCGTCGATTTACATCCATTGAAGCCCATTGAGGTTGATTGTCACTTTGTGTTGATTGAAAATTTTCAAAGTCTATCTTCCCAATTTGGAGTCGAATATCATATACTCTTATATATTTGAGTGAGTTTGCAAAATCTTGGTCAGATATCGTCGATTTACATCCATTGAAGCCCATTGAGGTCGATTGTCACTTTGTGTTGATTGAAAATTTTCAAAGTCTATCTTCCCAATTTGGAGTCAAATATCATAAATTCTTATATATTTGTGTGAGTTTGCAACTTCTTGGTCAGATATCGTCGGTTTACATCCATTGAAGCCCATTGAGGTCGATTGTCATTTTGTGTTGATTGAAAATTTTCAAAGTCTATCTTCCTAATTTGTAGTCGAATCTCATCAATTCTTATATATTTAAGTGAGTTTGCAACATCTTGGTCAGATATCGTCGATTTACATCCATTGAAGCCCATTGAGATCGGTTGTAACTTTGTGTTGATTGAAAATTTTCAGTCTATCTTCCTAATTTGTAGTCGAATCTCATCAATTCTTATATATTTGAGTGAGTTTGCAACATCTTGGTCAGATATCGTCGATTTACATCCATTGAAGCAGATTGAGGTCGATTGTCACTCTGTGTTGATTGAAAATTTTCAAAGTCTATCTTCCTAAGTTGAAGTCGAATCTCATCAATTCTTATATATTTAAGTGAGTTTGCAACATCTTGGTAAGATATCGTCGATTTACATCCATTGATGCAGATTGAGGTCGATTGTCACTTTGTGTTGATTGAAAATTTTCAAAGTCTATCTTCCTAAGTTGAAGTCGAATCTCATCAATTCTTATATATTCCAGTGAGTTTGGAACATCTTGGTCAGATATCGTCGATTTACATCCATTGAAGCAGATTGAGGTCGATTGTCACTTTGTGTGGATTGAAAATTTTTAAAGTCTATCTTCCTAAGTTGAGGTCGAGTCTCATCAATTCTTATATATTTGAGTGAGTTTGCAACATCTTGGTCAGATATCGTCGATTTACATCCATTGAAGCCTATTGAGGTCGATTGTCACTTTGTGTTGATTGAAAATTTTCAAAGTCTATCTTCCCAATTTGGAGTCAAATATCATAAATTCTTATATATTTGTGTGAGTTTGCAACATCTTGGTCAGATATCGTCGGTTTACATCCATTGAAGCCCATTGAGGTCGATTGTCACTTTGTGTTGATTGAAAATTTTCAAAGTCTATCTTTCTAATTTGTAGTCGAATCCCATCAATTCTTATATATTTGAGTGAGTTTGCAACGTCTTGGTCAGATATCGTCGATTTACATCCATTGAAGCAGATTGAGGTCGATTGTCACTCTGTGTTGATTGAAAATTTTCAAAGTCTATCTTCCTAATTTGTAGTCGAATCTCATCAATTCTTATATATTTAAGTGAGTTTGCAACATCTTGGTCAGATATCGTCGATTTACATCCATTGAAGCCCATTGAGGTCGATTGTAACTTTGTGTTGATTGAAAATTTTCAAAGTCTATCTTCCTAATTTGTAGTCGAATCTCATCAATTCTTATATATTTGAGTGAGTTTGCAACATCTTGGTCAGATATCGTCGATTTACATCCATTGAAGCAGATTGAGGTCGATTCTCACTCTATCTTTGTTGAAAATTTTCAAAGTCTATCTTCCCAATTTGGAGTCGAATATCATAAATTCTTATATATTTGAGTGAGTTTGCAACATCTTGGTCAGATATCGTCGATTTACATACATTGAAGCCCATTGAGGTCGATTGTCACTTTGTGTTGGTTGAAAATTTTCAAAGTCTATGTTCCTAATTTGTAGTCGATTCTCATCAATTCTTATATATTTGAGTGAGTTTGCAACATCTTGGTCAGATATCGTCGATTTACATCCATTGAAGCAGCTTGAGGTCGATTGTCACTCTGTGTTGATTGAAAATTTTCAAAGTCTATCTTCCCAATTTGGAGTCGAATATCATAAATTCTTATATATTTGAGTGAGTTTGCAACATCTTGGTCAGATATCGTCGATTTACATCCATTGAAGCCTATTGAGGTCGATTGTCACTTTGTGTTGATTGAAAATTTTCAAAGTCTATCTTCCCAATTTGGAGTCAAATATCATAAATTCTTATATATTTGTGTGAGTTTGCAACATCTTGGTCAGATATCGTCGGTTTACATCCATTGAAGCCCATTGAGGTCGATTGTCATTTTGTGTTGATTGAAAATTTTCAAAGTCTATCTTCCTAATTTGTAGTCGAATCTCATCAATTCTTATATATTTAAGTGAGTTTGCAACATCTTGGTCAGATATCGTCGATTTACATCCATTGAAGCCCATTGAGGTCGATTGTAACTTTGTGTTGATTGAAAATTTTCAAAGTCTATCTTCCTAATTTGTAGTCGAATCTCATCAATTCTTATATATTTGAGTGAGTTTGCAACATCTTGGTCAGATATCGTCGATTTACATCCATTGAAGCAGATTGAGGTCGATTCTCACTCTATCTTTGTTGAAAATTTTCAAAGTCTATCTTCCCAATTTGGAGTCGAATATCATAAATTCTTATATATTTGAGTGAGTTTGCAACATCTTGGTCAGATATCGTCGATTTACATCCATTGAAGCCCATTGAGGTTGATTGTCACTTTGTGTTGATTGAAAATTTTCAAAGTCTATCTTCCCAATTTGGAGTCGAATATCATATACTCTTATATATTTGAGTGAGTTAACAACATCTTGGTCAGATATCGTCGATTTACATCCATTGAAGCCCATTGAGGTTGATTGTCACTTTGTGTTGATTGAAAATTTTCAAAGTCTATCTTCCCAATTTGGAGTCGAATATCATATACTCTTATATATTTGAGTGAGTTTGCAAAATCTTGGTCAGATATCGTCGATTTACATCCATTGAAGCCCATTGAGGTCGATTGTCACTTTGTGTTGATTGAAAATTTTCAAAGTCTATCTTCCTAATTTGAAGTCGAATCTCATCAATTGTTATATATTTGAGTGAGTTTGCAACATCTTGGTCAGATATCGTCGATTTACATCCATTGAAGCAGATTGAGGTCGATTGTCACTTTGTGTTGATTGAAAATTTTCAAAGTCTATCTTCCTAATTTGAAGTCGAATCTCATCAATTGTTATATATTTGAGTGAGTTTGCAACATCTTGGTCAGATATCGTCGATTTACATCCATTGAAGCAGATTGAGGTCGATTGTCACTTTGTGTTCATTGAAAATTTTCAAAGTCTATTTTCCTAAGTTGAAGTGGAGTCTCATCAATTCTTATATATTTGAGTGAGTTCGCATTTAACTTCGACAGATATCGTCGATTTACATCCATTGAAGCAGATTGAGGTCGATTGTCACATTGTGTTGATTGAAAATTTTCAAAGTCTATCTACCCAATTTGGAGTCGATTATCATAAATTCTTATATATTTGAGTGAGTTTCCAAAATCTTGGTCAGATATCGTCGATTTACATCCATTGAAGCCCATTGAGGTCGATTGTCACTTTGTGTTGATTGAAAATTTTCAAAGTCTATCTTCCCAATTTGGAGTCGAATATCATAAATTCTTATATATTCGAGTGAATTTGCAACATCTTGGTCAGATATCGTCGATTTACATCCATTGAAGCCCATTGAGGTCGATTGTCACTTTGTGTTGATTGAAAATTTTCAAAGTCTATCTTCCCAATTTGGAGTCAAATATCATAAATTCTTATATATTTGTGTGGGTTTGCAACATCTTGGTCAGATATCGTCGGTTTACATCCATTGAAGCCCATTGAGGTCGATTTTCACTTTGTGTTGATTGAAAATTTTCAAAGTCTATCTTCCCAATTTGGAGTCGAATATCATAAATTCTTATATATTTGAGGGAGTTTGCAACATCTTGGTCAGATATCGTCGATTTACATC
The DNA here is from genome assembly GCF_026230105.1 of Diorhabda sublineata. Classification (NCBI taxonomy): domain Eukaryota; kingdom Metazoa; phylum Arthropoda; class Insecta; order Coleoptera; family Chrysomelidae; genus Diorhabda; species Diorhabda sublineata. The sequence goes on along the minus strand of NC_079483.1, from coordinate 992,662 downwards.
CATTGAAGCAGATTGAGGTCGATTGTCACTTTGTGTTGTTTGAAAATTTTCAAAGTCTATCTTCCTAAGTTGAAGTCGAGTCTCATCAATTCTTATATATTTGAGTGAGTTCGCATTTAACTTCGACAGATATCGTCGATTTACATCCATTGAAGCTCATTGAGGTCGATTGTCACTTTGTGTTGATAGAAAATTTTCAAAGTCTATCTTCCCAATTTGGAGTCGAATATCATAAATTATTATATATTTGAGTGAGTTTCCAAAATCTTGGTCAGATATCGTCGATTTACATCCATTGAAGCCCATTGAGGTCGATTGTAACTTTGTGTTGATTGAAAATTTTCAAAGTCTATCTTCAGCCGACGAGTGCACACGCATATTGTTCTATCTGGATAAATATTGTTATCTTCGTGCTAATTTCATATTAACGTTTTTATTCTACTGAAATCTATTAAAAACCAAATATCAACATGTGATTATTAAAATTCAATTTGCGACCGTTTATTTATTTTATTTTGTGAAACTATTGACTGCAAATAAAACAAGAAATCCACCAGTGTCGTAGGAGTGCAAAAGGTAACTGTTATTTTCCTACTATTTATTCCACAGGGTCCTTCTCGTACGCCTATTCCTTTCTGAACCTGAAACTTGTAGCTTTGGTATCCAGAGCTACTAGCAAAAATGACTACATTGAATAAAATAACCCAATCATCTTTATCTTATCTAAACTCATCTCATGGTCCAAAATCATATGTTGATGCAACGTTAACAAAGCCTCCTCCCCTTACTTCTCCTAAACGCGAGCAAGCAATTATTATGCATTCTATCCCCAACACCGTTTTATTCGAATACATAAAATCTATAGGAGATATCGTTTCCCCAAAAAACATTACATTCGTATCAAGAATTTCTAACAACCGTATTTGCATATATCTCTCCTCAATAGCAATTTTAGTTGATCTTCTCAAAAGTCACCAAAACTAAACTAAAAGCTAAACGCATTTTAATATCGAATGTATCCCCTACTATCCCACACTCTGTTATCGAAAATGCTCTCAAGGACATCGGACTGCAAATAGCTTCTCCTGTTTCATTTGTGAAATGTGGCGCGCAAGGAGATGAATATGCTCATATCATGAGTTTCCGTAGAATTACTTACGTCATCCCTGAAAATGATAACTTTAGCATAGAAACCTCGATTCTGATTACTCACGATGGTACCCCGTATCGTATATTTGTCTCTACTGATAAATTGGTGTGTTTTCTCTGTAAACAGAGTGGACATACTGCTGACTCTTGCACCAATCCCACACCATCTGAACCTCAAAATGACATATCCTGCCACTCTCCTTCACTACCACAATTACCAGCTTCTACTTCACTCAGCGGTACCTCTTCTTCCCCCCTGTTATCTTCTGAACCTATGTCGAATAATTTATCAATATCTGATCAAACTAATGCTGAATCACCATCTAACCCTACACTTCCTCACTCATCTCATGGCCAAAAAAGAGCTATATCCTCTGACAGTAATGTTGACACCCCCAGCCAGCTATCCCCCACAGAATCTCCATTACCAACAGACAACCAAATGCCCCCCCCCCATCATATAAAACATCACACAACACAACTAAGCCTTGTAAGAAAAAACCTAAAACGCTAGTCACCGAAAATCCTAAACTCACTCTCAATTCTCAAATCTCTATTCAGAACCTTTATAAGAACAATCCGTCCAATCTCACGCTCTCTGAAATCCAGTTAACGGCATTTTTAGAAAACTCTTACGGTAGTTCTGATCCTCTCAATGATGCTTTAGAATTTACTCCTAATATCCAAGGACTGTTAAATGATTTATCACTTCTTTATGCCGAAACAAAAGAGCGATCTCTGAAAAACCGTCTCACTCGACTCCAGAAAAAACTTAAGAGACAACTTAATCCTGAGGATCTATCTGATAACAAAAGCGTTTCTTCGGATAATCAAACAGATGATGAACACCCTAAACTATTAACTCCCTAAGTCCCCATTCAAAATTATTCAATGAAATTGTGATGGGTTTTTTCCTCGCCTGGAAAGAATCCAACAATTAATATCAGATATGCGCCCTGAAATCTTGTGTTTACAAGAAACCAACTCTAAAATAGATAAACTCCCTAAATTAAAAAACTATGAAGGATATCATTATGTTCGCACCAACTGCGCGAGAGCTAGCGGTGGCACCTCTATTTTCATTTCTAGTGAACTATTTTCCTCCCCTCTCCAAATCGCTACAGATCTTGAGGCTATTACAGTTTCCACCTGGTGCCCAAATAATCTTACTATTTGCAACTTATATATTCCTCCTAATTACCCTTTAAAAGAAATAGAACTTTTCAACCTAATCTCTCAACTCCCCCAACCATACATTCTTGTAGGTGACTTTAACGCCCATAATACAATGTGGGGATCCAATATTACCATGGGAAAGGGAAAAACCATCGAAAACGTGATCAATTGTACTGGCTCATGCTTGCTAAATACTGGATCAAATACACACTTGAATTTCTCATCTGGCACCTTCTCATGTATCGATCTTAGCTTTAGTGACCCCAAACTTGCCCCTTCACTAAATTGGCATACCGCTAATGATCTATATGATAGCAATCATTATCCTATTATCATATCCTCCAGTATCCCTAACCAAAATGATACTTTATCCAGAAGGTATTGGCGCTTAAACTCTGCCGACTGGACTAGTTATACGTCTCAAACGAAGTCCAACCTATCGGAATTATCTCTCACAGATGATATAAACAATAACATACTGAGGATTACAGATGCTATACTTTCAGCTGCTCATCAGCACATTGGTAAAAATAATATCTGTCCTAAACAAAAAACTGTCCCTTGGTGGAACTCCTGATGTGAAAGTGCTATAAAACAACAAAAAATAGCACTTAATTTTTATCGTAGTCATAAAACACAAGAGAACCTTGTCAATCTGAAGAGAACCAGAGCCAAGGCTAGATATATTATAAAGCAAAGTAAAAAATGTTCCTGGAGAAACTATGTGTTTTCCATAAATGTTAATACAAGTCCCACCCAACTTTGGAATAAAATAAGACAAATTCAAGGTAACAATTCCAATTTAAAAATTCCGACTCTCTTATATAACAATAAAATAGTGAGTGAAAATGAAGAAATCAGCAACATTCTGGCCAAAACCTTTGAATCAAAATTTAAATGTAAAGTTAACATCACACCACCCTCTATAGACAAAACTACCTACCCATGCTCTACGACTATAACGCAAGATCTATTTTCATAACATCATTTATATCTTTTTCGTCCTTTGTCATATCATTATTTATTTCTTTTATTTCTCTGTTTAATTCTATTACATTTTCTTTTACTTCAATTTCATTATCCTTTTCATTCATTTTTATTTTATCTAATCCTATATTGTTTAATTCCACTTTATCAAATAATTCTAATTCTCCTTTTGTATCATTATTCATTTGTTCTACCATTATAATATTTTCTTCTGAATTCTTTTCTGTTACATTTAATCTATCTTTTTCTTCTTTATCAAATAATTTACTAAGATCTAGTTCTACTTGTTCATTTATTTCTTTACAATGATTTAATTCTGATTCTTTGATTTTTATTAATTTTTGAATTTCTGGTGATGAATTATTAGATGTGAAATTTATTTCAATCATTTGTTCCCTGGGTTCTGTTTCGTTAATTTTTATGAAATTTTCAAAATATGTTAAAGCATCATTAGGAGTAAAATTTATTTCTTCTATGTTTGATTCTTTTTCCGAGGCTCTTTCCGAAAATTTACAATTCGATCATTATCTTCGTCGCGTTCAAATAAATGGTGAAAATCAATTATTTCTTCTTCTTCTTCTTCTTTATTTTTGTAATTATTATTATATAATTCTTCAGAAGTAAAATTCGGTTCATTTCGTGATTTAAAATATTTGTTATTATTTGTATTATTATTATTATAATTATTATTATTATTTATACGTCTACTTGGTCTGTCAGAAAAATTTCTTGATGTCGTTGACATCGGTTCAGGTCTAGGTAAACGATTTACAGGTATTTGGTTCGGGCGGAAAACATTTTTCCTAGGACCAAATATTTGCGCATTCGTTGGGTAATTTTGTCTTCTTTGTGGTATTGGATTTACGTTTATAGGTTGACTAGGGAAATTATTATTGTTATTATTATTGTATCTTTCATTATAATAGTTATTATTATTTCTATCATAATTATTATATCTATTATAATTGTTATTATTAGGTTGTCGGTAGAAAGAATTATAATTGTTATGTTGATTATTTCTATTATTTCTTGATGAATTCATTTGAACATTAGTATTATTATTATATTTAACTTTAGGTTCGTAAAATTGACCATAAAGTTTTTCGAAATTTTCAAACTCGTCTACATAAGCCATAGCGTCTTCCAGAGAATTAGGCTTTTTTAAGTACATATTGTTACGTATAACGCCTGAACATCCCGCAATAAAGGTGTTCAAAACTGTTTTCTCACAGTGATTAATTTGACATCTTTTATCAATCTCTCCTAAGTTTAAATTATTACTTATAATTTGTATAGTCTGACTTTTTAATAATTGCAATCTGTTACCAAAAGCTATTAAATTTTCATTTTTAAATGGTCGTGTTCTCGTTAATTCTTGTAAAATACAATCCAAATCACGCCTATCTGCAAAACATTGAATCAAGGCTTCTTTTAATTTAAACCATGTATTCAACTCAATTCTATTTCCCACCATTAACTCGGCTTTATCTATTAACTTTTCTTGAATGCATTCTAATACGTGATTATTAATATCTTGATCGTTATAAACTGAATACGTCTCTATAAGGTTCTCACATCGATTTATAAATTTATTTAATGTATTTTTGTTTCCATCATAAGGTTTAATATTCTCTAACTTTAATTTAAATAATTCCCAATTTAGGGTTTTTGGATTTGACGTTGCCATTTTTATATATTCTGAATTATCTTTTAAGTTTAATTCACTGAATGTATTCAATAATTTATCAAAAGCGTTCATAAAATAATATGTTTAAAATTATTAAATTATCTCTTCCCTATTCAAAGTTTTGATAAGGATGGATAATAAGGAATCAAAATAATAAGGAGACTTGGCTCTTACAGCTATCTGAAGTCCTGTCCCTCGTTGAATACGTAGATCTAGTGCTGAGGTACTGGAGTACTTAGCCGTACTTTGCGTAAACTCGCGACCGCACTAATCCGAATGACTGCGCCAATTATAAATTTCGGGTTTCGAAATTTATTTTTAAAAAACTTTATTTTTGATTATTTATATGAATACAATTAATCTCAAGATCGAACTAATTATAAACATTAAATATCATCGAATTGTTTACAAACATCTTATTTATAGTAAAATAGTGCTGATACATGTTTACGTTATTTCATACAAAAATAGAATAAATGCTGATACATGTTTATGATATTGGATACAATGGTATTGTTTTATAAATGTCCTTCAGGAATTCTTCGCATGTAACTCTCGCTTAGGATTAACCTTTTCACAAACAAAATCCAGAATTATTAAATTTAGTAGACGACCATCTACATTATCTCCTACTATCCTCATTAACAATGACCGCCTTCCTGTTGTTGATCACTGTAAAATACTTGGTCTAACATTCGACTGTCGGCTCACCTGGAAACAACATATTCGGGAAATCAAAGGCGAATGCGGCAAAAGATTAAACCTTATTAAAATCCTTTCGCATTACCACTGGGGAGCAGACGAAAACTCCCTTATCAAAATTTATAGGGCATCATTCGCTCGAAATTAGATTATGGCTGTCACATATATATCTCGGCCACAAAATCTGATCTCGATCTCCTGAACTCGGTGCATAATACAGCTTTACGCCTCTGTTTAGGTGCTTTTCGATCTAGTCCTGCAGAAAGCATTTACTGCGAAGCTAATGAGCCCCCTCTTTGGATCAGACGGCAGCAAATTCTGATTTCTTACGCAGCCTCCGTATCGGCTAACCCCCTCAATCCTGTCTTCTCGCTTTTCACATCAAATTCTAACACGTTACACAACTCCTCAGCCTTGCCATTATTAAAACCTATCCCTTTAATTTTATCCCAGCTGCTTGACGGCGTCAACCTCAAACAAACTAGCCCCCTTCCTATCCCCTCTACTCCCCAATGGACTATCAACATTCCTAAATTCAACACATCCCTTATGAGATACAATAAGCATGCAACACCCAAACAATTAATTATAAATGATTTTAATGACATAATAATGAATAACCACTTTGATTTAGTGTTATACACAGATGCATCCAAAAATGAAACAGGAGTAGGCTGCTCTGTTACAACGTCACAAATTGCAATAAAATCTTCCCTTATCCCATCAACCTGTAACGTTCACACAGGTGAACTATTCAGCATTCTACAGGCCATCAATTCAATCTCTCCACCTTATAAGCTCGTCGCCATATGTACAGACTCACTTGCCTCTATTTTATCCATCCAAAATATATTTACCGAACATCCTATTGTCCAATCAATACATGACTCCTATCAGCTTATCTCATCCCAAGGAATAGCAGTTACTTTAATTTGGATACCTTCCCACATTGGCATCGAAGGCAACGAACTAGCAGACAAACAGGCAAAAATTGCAGCTACATATACCGTCACCGACAATGTAATTATTGGAAAGGATTTAAAATCACAGTTTAAAAAAAATCCAGAGTTACATGGCAGCAGCATTGGGACACTATTAACACATCCCTACGTCAAATACAGCGTTCAATTGGTAACCAACCTATTATCTTCGCTGGTCTCTCAAGGCAAGACTTAACTGCGATTAGAAGAGTAAGAATTTGCCATTCAAGACTTACTCATGGATATCTAATGACTACTACTGCCAGACCATTTTGCTCCAGCTGCAACTCGTACCTAACCATGAAGCATATTTTGACCGAGTGTCGCAAATATACCGTCGAAAGACAACAGTTTCGGCTTAGCCAGAACTACAATGAAGTCCTTAACAACTCGGAACAAATTACCTCTCTACTTCAGTTTCTCAAAGATGTACAGCTGTACCACCAACTATAGAACAATTGTGTTACTGTGTATTCATATTGTATACTTGTATCAATGAACCATTTCATATTTAATGTATTATAACCGCTCCCGTGCAAGTGGCCATAGTAGCCGAGCACGTTAATTTTAAATAAAAAAAAAAGTCTATCTTCCTAAGTTGAAGTCGAATCTCATCAATTCTTATATATTTAAGTGAGTTTGCAACATCTTAGTCAGATATCGTCGATTTACATCCATTGAAGCCCATTGTGGTCGATTGTCACTTTGTGTTGGTTGAAAATTTTCAAAGTCTATCTTCCTAAGTTGAAGTCGAATCTCATCAATTCTTATATATTTAAGTGAGTTTGCAACATCTTGGTAAGATATTGTCGATTTACATCCATTGATGCAGATTGAGGTCGATTGTCACTTTGTGTTGATTGAAAATTTTCAAAGTCTATCTTCCCAATTTGGAGTCGAATATCATAAATTCTTATATATTTGAGTGAGTTTGCAACATCTTGGTCAGATATCGTCAATTTACATCCATTGAAGCGCATTGAGGTCGATTGTCACTTTGTGTTGATTGAAAATTTTCAAAGTCTATCTTCCTAAGTTGAAGTCGAGTCTCATCAATTCTTATATATTTGAGTGAGTTCGCATTTAACTTCGACAGATATCGTCGATTTACATCCATTGAAGCCCATTGAGGTCGATTGTCACTTTGTGTTGATTGAAAATTTTTAAAGTCTATCTTCCCAATTTGGAGTCGAATATCATAAATTATTATATATTTGAGAGAGATTCCAAAATCTTGGTCAGATATCGTCGATTTACATCCATTGAAGCCCATTGAGGTCGATTGTCACTTTGTGTTGATTGAAAATTTTCAAAGTCTATCTTCCTAAGTTGAAGTCGAATCTCATCAATTCTTATATATTTAAGTGAGTTTGCAACATCTTAGTCAGATATCGTCGATTTACATCCATTGAAGCCCATTGAGGTCGATTGTCACTTTGTGTTGGTTGAAAATTTTCAAAGTCTATCTTCCTAAGTTGAAGTCGAATCTCATCAATTCTTATATATTTAAGTGAGTTTGCAACATCTTGGTAAGATATTGTCGATTTACATCCATTGATGCAGATTGAGGTCGATTGTCACTTTGTGTTGATTGAAAATTTTCAAAGTCTATCTTCCCAATTTGGAGTCGAATATCATAAATTCTTATATATTTGAGTGAGTTTGCAACATCTTGGTCAGATATCGTCAATTTACATCCATTGAAGCGCATTGAGGTCGATTGTCACTTTGTGTTGATTGAAAATTTTCAAAGTCTATCTTCCCAATTTGGAGTCAAATATCATAAATTCTTATATATTTGTGTGAGTTTGCAACATCTTGGTCAGATATCGTCGGTTCACATCCATTGAAGCCCATTGAGGTCGATTGTCACTTTGTGTTGATTGAAAATTTTCAAAGTCTATCTTCCTAAGTTGAAGTCGAATCTCATCAATTCTTATATATTTAAGTGAGTTTGCAACATCTTGGTAAGATATTGTCGATTTACATCCATTGATGCAGATTGAGGTCGATTGTCACTTTGTGTTGATTGAAAATTTTCAAAGTCTATCTTCCCAATTTGGAGTCGAATATCATAAATTCTTATATATTTGAGTGAGTTTGCAACATCTTGGTCAGATATCGTCAATTTACATCCATTGAAGCGCATTGAGGTCGATTGTCACTTTGTGTTGATTGAAAATTTTCAAAGTCTATCTTCCCAATTTGGAGTCAAATATCATAAATTCTTATATATTTGAGTGAGTTTGCAACATCTTGGTCAGATATCGTCGATTTACATCCATTGAAGCAGATTGAGGCCGATTGTCACTTTGTGTTGTTTGAAAATTTTCAAAGTCTATCTTCCTAAGTTGAAGTCGAGTCTCATCAATTCTTATATATTTGAGTGAGTTCGCATTTAACTTCGACAGATATCGTCGATTTACATCCATTGAAGCCCATTGAGGTCGATTGTCACTTTGTGTTGATTGAAAATTTTTAAAGTCTATCTTCCCGATTTGGAGTCGAATATCATAAATTATTATATATTTGAGTGAGTTTGCAACATCTTGGTCAGATATCGTCGATTTACATCCATTGAAGCAGATTGAGGTCGATTGTCACTTTGTGTTGATTGAAAATTTTCAGTCTATCTTCCTAAGTTGAAGTTGAGTCTCATCAATTCTTATATATTTGAGTGAGTTTGCAACATCTTGGTCAGATATCGTCGATTTACATCCATTGAAGCCCATTGAGGTCGATTGTCACTTTGTGTTGTTTGGAAATTTTCAAAGTCTATCTTCCTAAGTTGGAGTCGAATCTCATCAATTCTTATATATTTGAGTGAGTTCGCAACATCTTGATCAGATATCGTCGATTTACACCCATTGAAGCAGATTGAGGTCGATTGTCACTTTGTGTTGATTAAAAATTTTCAAAGTCTATCTTCCTAAGTTGGAGTCGAGTCTCATCAATTCTTATATATTTGAGTGAGTTCGCATTTAACTTCAACAGATATCGTCGATTTACATCCATTGAAGCCCATTGAGGTCGATTGTCAATTTGTGTTGATTGAAAATTTTCAAAGTCTATCTTCCTAATTTGGAGTCGAATCTCATCAATTCTTATATATTTGAGTGAGTTTGCCACATCCTGGTCAGATATCGTCGATTTACATCCATTGAAGCCCATTGAGGTCGATTGTCACTGTGTGTTGATTGAAAAATTTTCAGTCTATCTTCCTAAGTTGAAGTTGAGTCTCATCAATTCTTATATATTTGAGTGAGTTTGCAACATCTTGGTCAGATATCGTCGATTTACATCCATTGCAGCCCATTGAGGTCGATTGTCACTTTGTGTTGATTGAAAATTTTCAAATTCTATCTTCCTAATTTGAAGTCGAATCTCATCAATTGTTATATATTTGAGTGAGTTTGCAACATCTTGGTCAGATATCGTCGATTTACATCCATTGAAGCAGATTGAGGTCGATTGTCACTTTGTGTTCATTGAAAATTTCCAAAGTCTATCTTCCTAAGTTGAAGTCGAGTCTCATCAATTCTTATATATTTGAGTGAGTTCGCATTAAACTTCGACAGATATCGTCGATTTACATCCATTGAAGCCCATTGAGGTCGATTGTCAATTTGTGTTGATTGAAAATTTTCAAAGTCTATCTTCCTAATTTGGAGTCGAATATCATAAATTCTTATATATTTGAGTGAGTTTCCAAAATCTTGGTCAGATATCGTCGATTTACATCCATTGAAACCCATTGAGGTCGATTGTCACTTTGTGTTGATTGAAAATTTTCAAAGTCTATCTTCCCAATTTGGAGTCGAATATCATAAATTCTTATATATTTGAGTGAGTTTGCAACATCTTGGTCAGATATCGTCAATTTACATCCATTGAAGCGCATTGAGGTCGATTGTCACTTTGTGTTGATTGAAAATTTTCAAAGTCTATCTTCCCAATTTGGAGTCAAATATCATAAATTCTTATATATTTGTGTGAGTTTGCAACATCTTGGTCAGATATCGTCGGTTCACATCCATTGAAGCCCATTGAGGTCGATTGTCACTTTGTGTTGATTGGAAATTTTCAAAGTCTATCTTCCCAATTTGGAGTCGAATATCATATACTCTTATATATTTGAGTGAGTTTGCAACATCTTGGTCAGATATCGTCGATTTACATCCATTGAAGCAGATTGAGGCCGATTGTCACTTTGTGTTGATTGAAAAGTTTCAAAGTCTATCTTCCTAAGTTGAAGTCGAGTCTCATCAATTCTTATATATTTGAGTGAGTTCGCATTTAACTTCGACAGATATCGTCGATTTACATCCATTGAAGCCCATTGAGGTCGATTGTCACTTTGTGTTGATTGAAAATTTTTAAAGTCTATCTTCCCAATTTGGAGTCGAATATCATAAATTATTATATATTTGAGAGAGATTCCAAAATCTTGGTCAGATATCGTCGATTTACATCCATTGAAGCCCATTGAGGTCGATTGTCACTTTGTGTTGATTGAAAATTTTCAAAGTCTATCTTCCTAAGTTGAAGTCGAATCTCATCAATTCTTATATATTTAAGTGAGTTTGCAACATCTTAGTCAGATATCGTCGATTTACATCCATTGAAGCCCATTGAGGTCGATTGTCACTTTATGTTGGTTGAAAATTTTCAAAGTCTATCTTCCTAAGTTGAAGTCGAATCTCATCAATTCTTATATATTTAAGTGAGTTTGCAACATCTTGGTAAGATATTGTCGATTTACATCCATTGATGCAGATTGAGGTCGATTGTCACTTTGTGTTGATTGAAAATTTTCAAAGTCTATCTTCCCAATTTGGAGTCGAATATCATAAATTCTTATATATTTGAGTGAGTTTGCAACATCTTGGTCAGATATCGTCAATTTACATCCATTGAAGCGCATTGAGGTCGATTGTCACTTTGTGTTGATTGAAAATTTTCAAAGTCTATCTTCCCAATTTGGAGTCAAATATCATAAATTCTTATATATTTGTGTGAGTTTGCAACATCTTGGTCAGATATCGTCGGTTCACATCCATTGAAGCCCATTGAGGTCGATTGTCACTTTGTGTTGATTGAAAATTTTCAAAGTCTATCTTCCTAAGTTGAAGTCGAATCTCATCAATTCTTATATATTTAAGTGAGTTTGCAACATCTTGGTAAGATATTGTCGATTTACATCCATTGATGCAGATTGAGGTCGATTGTCACTTTGTGTTGATTGAAAATTTTCAAAGTCTATCTTCCCAATTTGGAGTCGAATATCATAAATTCTTATATATTTGAGTGAGTTTGCAACATCTTGGTCAGATATCGTCAATTTACATCCATTGAAGCGCATTGAGGTCGATTGTCACTTTGTGTTGATTGAAAATTTTCAAAGTCTATCTTCCCAATTTGGAGTCAAATATCATAAATTCTTATATATTTGAGTGAGTTTGCAACATCTTGGTCAGATATCGTCGATTTACATCCATTGAAGCAGATTGAGGCCGATTGTCACTTTGTGTTGTTTGAAAATTTTCAAAGTCTATCTTCCTAAGTTGAAGTCGAGTCTCATCAATTCTTATATATTTGAGTGAGTTCGCATTTAACTTCGACAGATATCGTCGATTTACATCCATTGAAGCCCATTGAGGTCGATTGTCACTTTGTGTTGATTGAAAATTTTTAAAGTCTATCTTCCCGATTTGGAGTCGAATATCATAAATTATTATATATTTGAGTGAGTTTGCAACATCTTGGTCAGATATCGTCGATTTACATCCATTGAAGCAGATTGAGGTCGATTGTCACTTTGTGTTGATTGAAAATTTTCAGTCTATCTTCCTAAGTTGAAGTTGAGTCTCATCAATTCTTATATATTTGAGTGAGTTTGCAACATCTTGGTCAGATATCGTCGATTTACATCCATTGAAGCCCATTGAGGTCGATTGTCACTTTGTGTTGTTTGGAAATTTTCAAAGTCTATCTTCCTAAGTTGGAGTCGAATCTCATCAATTCTTATATATTTGAGTGAGTTCGCAACATCTTGATCAGATATCGTCGATTTACACCCATTGAAGCAGATTGAGGTCGATTGTCACTTTGTGTTGATTAAAAATTTTCAAAGTCTATCTTCCTAAGTTGGAGTCGAGTCTCATCAATTCTTATATATTTGAGTGAGTTCGCATTTAACTTCAACAGATATCGTCGATTTACATCCATTGAAGCCCATTGAGGTCGATTGTCAATTTGTGTTGATTGAAAATTTTCAAAGTCTATCTTCCTAATTTGGAGTCGAATCTCATCAATTCTTATATATTTGAGTGAGTTTGCCACATCCTGGTCAGATATCGTCGATTTACATCCATTGAAGCCCATTGAGGTCGATTGTCACTGTGTGTTGATTGAAAAATTTTCAGTCTATCTTCCTAAGTTGAAGTTGAGTCTCATCAATTCTTATATATTTGAGTGAGTTTGCAACATCTTGGTCAGATATCGTCGATTTACATCCATTGAAGCCCATTGAGGTCGATTGTCACTTTGTGTTGATTGAAAATTTTCAAATTCTATCTTCCTAATTTGAAGTCGAATCTCATCAATTGTTATATATTTGAGTGAGTTTGCAACATCTTGGTCAGATATCGTCGATTTACATCCATTGAAGCAGATTGAGGTCGATTGTCACTTTGTGTTCATTGAAAATTTCCAAAGTCTATCTTCCTAATTTGGAGTCGAATATCATAAATTCTTATATATTTGAGTGAGTTTCCAAAATCTTGGTCAGATATCGTCGATTTACATCCATTGAAACCCATTGAGGTCGATTGTCACTTTGTGTTGATTGAAAATTTTCAAAGTCTATCTTCCCAATTTGGAGTCGAATATCATAAATTCTTATATATTTGAGTGAGTTTGCAACATCTTGGTCAGATATCGTCAATTTACATCCATTGAAGCGCATTGAGGTCGATTGTCACTTTGTGTTGATTGAAAATTTTCAAAGTCTATCTTCCCAATTTGGAGTCAAATATCATAAATTCTTATATATTTGTGTGAGTTTGCAACATCTTGGTCAGATATCGTCGGTTCACATCCATTGAAGCCCATTGAGGTCGATTGTCACTTTGTGTTGATTGGAAATTTTCAAAGTCTATCTTCCCAATTTGGAGTCGAATATCATATACTCTTATATATTTGAGTGAGTTTGCAACATCTTGGTCAGATATCGTCGATTTACATCCATTGAAGCAGATTGAGGCCGATTGTCACTTTGTGTTGATTGAAAAGTTTCAAAGTCTATCTTCCTAAGTTGAAGTCGAGTCTCATCAATTCTTATATATTTGAGTGAGTTCGCATTTAACTTCGACAGATATCGTCGATTTACATCCATTGAAGCCCATTGAGGTCGATTGTCACTTTGTGTTGATTGAAAATTTTTAAAGTCTATCTTCCCAATTTGGAGTCGAATATCATAAATTATTATATATTTGAGAGAGATTCCAAAATCTTGGTCAGATATCGTCGATTTACATCCATTGAAGCCCATTGAGGTCGATTGTCACTTTGTGTTGATTGAAAATTTTCAAAGTCTATCTTCCTAAGTTGAAGTCGAATCTCATCAATTCTTATATATTTAAGTGAGTTTGCAACATCTTAGTCAGATATCGTCGATTTACATCCATTGAAGCCCATTGAGGTCGATTGTCACTTTATGTTGGTTGAAAATTTTCAAAGTCTATCTTCCTAAGTTGAAGTCGAATCTCATCAATTCTTATATATTTAAGTGAGTTTGCCACATCTTGGTAAGATATTGTCGATTTACATCCATTGATGCAGATTGAGGTCGATTGTCACTTTGTGTTGATTGAAAATTTTCAAAGTCTATCTTCCCAATTTGGAGTCGAATATCATAAATTCTTATATATTTGAGTGAGTTTGCAACATCTTGGTCAGATATCGTCGATTTACATCCATTGAAGCAGATTGAGGTCGATTGTCACTTTGTGTTGATTGAAAATTTTCAAAGTCTATCTTCCCAATTTGGAGTCGAATCTCATCAATTTTTATATATTTGAGTGAGTTTGCAACATCTTGGTAAGATATTGTCGATTTACATCCATTGATGCAGATTGAGTTCGATTGTCACTTTGAGTTGATTATAAATTTTCAAAGTCTATCTTCCCAATTTGGAGTCGAATATCATAAATTCTTATATATTTGAGTGAGTTTGCAACATCTTGGTCAGATATCGTCGATTTACATCCATTGAAACAGATTGAGGTCGATTGTCACTTTGTGTTCATTGAAAATTTTCAAAGTCTATCTTCCCAATTTGGAGTCGAATATCATAAATTCTTATATATTTGAGTGAGTTTACAATATCTTGGTCAGATATCGTCGATTTACATCCATTGAAGCCCATTGAGGTCGATTGTCACTTTGTGTTGATTGAAAATTTTCAAAGTCTATCTTCCCGATTTGGAGTCGAATATCATAAATTCTTATGTATTTGAGTGAGTTTGCAACATCTTGGTCAGATATCGTCGATTTACATCCATTGAAGCAGATTGAGGTCGATTGTCACTTTGTGTTGATTGAAAATTTTTAGTCTATCTTCCTAAGTTGAAGTTGAGTCTCATCAATTCTTATATATTTGAGTGAGTTTGCAACATCTTGGTCAGATATCGTCGATTTACATCCATTGAAGCCCATTGAGGTCGATTGTCACTTTGTGTTGTTTGGAAATTTTCAAAGTCTATCTTCCTAAGTTGGAGTCGAATCTCATCAATTCTTATATATTTGAGTGAGTTCGCAACATCTTGGTCAGATATCGTAGATTTACATCCATTGAAGCAGATTGAGGTCGATTGTCACTTTGTGTTGATTAAAAATTTTCAAAGTCTATCTTCCTAAGTTGGAGTCGAGTCTCATCAATTCTTATATATTTGAGTGAGTTCGCATTTAACTTCAACAGATATCGTCGATTTACATCCATTGAAGCCCATTGAGGTCGATTGTCACTTTGTGTTGATTGAAAATTTTCAAATTCTATCTTCCTAATTTGAAGTCGAATCTCATCAATTGTTATATATTTGAGTGAGTTTGCAACATCTTGGTCAGATATCGTCGATTTACATCCATTGAAGCAGATTGAGGTCGATTGTCACTTTGTGTTCATTGAAAATTTCCAAAGTCTATCTTCCTAAGTTGAAGTCGAGTCTCATCAATTCTTATATATTTGAGTGAGTTCGCATTAAACTTCGACAGATATCGTCGATTTACATCCATTGAAGCCCATTGAGGTCGATTGTCAATTTGTGTTGATTGAAAATTTTCAAAGTCTATCTTCCTAATTTGGAGTCGAATATCATAAATTCTTATATATTTGAGTGAGTTTCCAAAATCTTGGTCAGATATCGTCGATTTACATCCATTGAAACCCATTGAGGTCGATTGTCACTTTGTGTTGATTGAAAATTTTCAAAGTCTATCTTCCCAATTTGGAGTCGAATATCATAAATTCTTATATATTTGAGTGAGTTTGCAACATCTTGGTCAGATATCGTCAATTTACATCCATTGAAGCGCATTGAGGTCGATTGTCACTTTGTGTTGATTGAAAATTTTCAAAGTCTATCTTCCCAATTTGGAGTCAAATATCATAAATTCTTATATATTTGTGTGAGTTTGCAACATCTTGGTCAGATATCGTCGGTTCACATCCATTGAAGCCCATTGAGGTCGATTGTCACTTTGTGTTGATTGGAAATTTTCAAAGTCTATCTTCCCAATTTGGAGTCGAATATCATATACTCTTATATATTTGAGTGAGTTTGCAACATCTTGGTCAGATATCGTCGATTTACATCCATTGAAGCAGATTGAGGCCGATTGTCACTTTGTGTTGATTGAAAAGTTTCAAAGTCTATCTTCCTAAGTTGAAGTCGAGTCTCATCAATTCTTATATATTTGAGTGAGTTCGCATTTAACTTCGACAGATATCGTCGATTTACATCCATTGAAGCCCATTGAGGTCGATTGTCACTTTGTGTTGATTGAAAATTTTTAAAGTCTATCTTCCCAATTTGGAGTCGAATATCATAAATTATTATATATTTGAGAGAGATTCCAAAATCTTGGTCAGATATCGTCGATTTACATCCATTGAAGCCCATTGAGGTCGATTGTCACTTTGTGTTGATTGAAAATTTTCAAAGTCTATCTTCCTAAGTTGAAGTCGAATCTCATCAATTCTTATATATTTAAGTGAGTTTGCAACATCTTAGTCAGATATCGTCGATTTACATCCATTGAAGCCCATTGAGGTCGATTGTCACTTTGTGTTGGTTGAAAATTTTCAAAGTCTATCTTCCTAAGTTGAAGTCGAATCTCATCAATTCTTATATATTTAAGTGAGTTTGCAACATCTTGGTAAGATATTGTCGATTTACATCCATTGATGCAGATTGAGGTCGATTGTCACTTTGTGTTGATTGAAAATTTTCAAAGTCTATCTTCCCAATTTGGAGTCGAATATCATAAATTCTTATATATTTGAGTGAGTTTGCAACATCTTGGTCAGATATCGTCGATTTACATCCATTGAAGCAGATTGAGGTCGATTGTCACTTTGTGTTGATTGAAAATTTTCAAAGTCTATCTTCCCAATTTGGAGTCGAATCTCATCAATTTTTATATATTTGAGTGAGTTTGCAACATCTTGGTAAGATATTGTCGATTTACATCCATTGATGCAGATTGAGGTCGATTGTCACTTTGAGTTGATTATAAATTTTCAAAGTCTATCTTCCCAATTTGGAGTCGAATATCATAAATTCTTATATATTTGAGTGAGTTTGCAACATCTTGGTCAGATATCGTCGATTTACATCCATTGAAACAGATTGAGGTCGATTGTCACTTTGTGTTCATTGAAAATTTTCAAAGTCTATCTTCCCAATTTGGAGTCGAATATCATAAATTCTTATATATTTGAGTGAGTTTGCAATATCTTGGTCAGATATCGTCGATTTACATCCATTGAAGCCCATTGAGGTCGATTGTCACTTTGTGTTGATTGAAAATTTTCAAAGTCTATCTTCCCGATTTGGAGTCGAATATCATAAATTCTTATGTATTTGAGTGAGTTTGCAACATCTTGGTCAGATATCGTCGATTTACATCCATTGAAGCAGATTGAGGTCGATTGTCACTTTGTGTTGATTGAAAATTTTCAGTCTATCTTCCTAAGTTGAAGTTGAGTCTCATCAATTCTTATATATTTGAGTGAGTTTGCAACATCTTGGTCAGATATCGTCGATTTACATCCATTGAAGCCCATTGAGGTCGATTGTCACTTTGTGTTGTTTGGAAATTTTCAAAGTCTATCTTCCTAAGTTGGAGTCGAATCTCATCAATTCTTATATATTTGAGTGAGTTCGCAACATCTTGGTCAGATATCGTAGATTTACATCCATTGAAGCAGATTGAGGTCGATTGTCACTTTGTGTTGATTAAAAATTTTCAAAGTCTATCTTCCTAAGTTGGAGTCGAGTCTCATCAATTCTTATATATTTGAGTGAGTTCGCATTTAACTTCAACAGATATCGTCGATTTACATCCATTGAAGCCCATTGAGGTCGATTGTCAATTTGTGTTGATTGAAAATTTTCAAAGTCTATCTTCCTAATTTGGAGTCGAATCTCATCAATTCTTATATATTTGAGTGAGTTTGCCACATCCTGGTCAGATATCGTCGATTTACATCCATTGAAGCCCATTGAGGTCGATTGTCACTGTGTGTTGATTGAAAAATTTTCAGTCTATCTTCCTAAGTTGAAGTTGAGTCTCATCAATTCTTATATATTTGAGTGAGTTTGCAACATCTTGGTCAGATATCGTCGATTTACATCCATTGAAGCCCATTGAGGTCGATTGTCACTTTGTGTTGATTGAAAATTTTCAAATTCTATCTTCCTAATTTGAAGTCGAATCTCATCAATTGTTATATATTTGAGTGAGTTTGCAACATCTTGGTCAGATATCGTCGATTTACATCCATTGAAGCAGATTGAGGTCGATTGTCACTTTGTGTTCATTGAAAATTTCCAAAGTCTATCTTCCTAAGTTGAAGTCGAGTATCATCAATTCTTATATATTTGAGTGAGTTCGCATTAAACTTCGACAGATATCGTCGATTTACATCCATTGAAGCCCATTGAGGTCGATTGTCAATTTGTGTTGATTGAAAATTTTCAAAGTCTATCTTCCTAATTTGGAGTCGAATATCATAAATTCTTATATATTTGAGTGAGTTTCCAAAATCTTGGTCAGATATCGTCGATTTACATCCATTGAAACCCATTGAGGTCGATTGTCACTTTGTGTTGATTGAAAATTTTCAAAGTCTATCTTCCCAATTTGGAGTCGAATATCATAAATTCTTATATATTTGAGTGAGTTTGCAACATCTTGGTCAGATATCGTCAATTTACATCCATTGAAGCGCATTGAGGTCGATTGTCACTTTGTGTTGATTGAAAATTTTCAAAGTCTATCTTCCCAATTTGGAGTCAAATATCATAAATTCTTATATAATTGTGTGAGTTTGCAACATCTTGGTCAGATATCGTCGGTTCACATCCATTGAAGCCCATTGAGGTCGATTGTCACTTTGTGTTGATTGGAAATTTTCAAAGTCTATCTTCCCAATTTGGAGTCGAATATCATATACTCTTATATATTTGAGTGAGTTTGCAACATCTTGGTCAGATATCGTCGATTTACATCCATTGAAGCAGATTGAGGCCGATTGTCACTTTGTGTTGATTGAAAAGTTTCAAAGTCTATCTTCCTAAGTTGAAGTCGAGTCTCATCAATTCTTATATATTTGAGTGAGTTCGCATTTAACTTCGACAGATATCGTCGATTTACATCCATTGAAGCCCATTGAGGTCGATTGTCACTTTGTGTTGATTGAAAATTTTTAAAGTCTATCTTCCCAATTTGGAGTCGAATATCATAAATTATTATATATTTGAGAGAGATTCCAAAATCTTGGTCAGATATCGTCGATTTACATCCATTGAAGCCCATTGAGGTCGATTGTCACTTTGTGTTGATTGAAAATTTTCAAAGTCTATCTTCCTAAGTTGAAGTCGAATCTCATCAATTCTTATATATTTAAGTGAGTTTGCAACATCTTGGTAAGATATTGTTGATTTAAATCCATTGATGCAGATTGAGGTCGATTGTCACTTTGTGTTGATTGAAAATTTTCAAAGTCTATCTTCCCAATTTGGAGTCGAATATCATAAATTCTTATATATTTGAGTGAGTTTGCAACATCTTGGTCAGATATCGTCGATTTACATCCATTGAAGCAGATTGAGGTCGATTGTCACTTTGTGTTGATTGAAAATTTTCAAAGTCTATCTTCCCAATTTGGAGTCGAATCTCATCAATTTTTATATATTTGAGTGAGTTTGCAACATCTTGGTAAGATATTGTCGATTTACATCCATTGATGCAGATTGAGGTCGATTGTCACTTTGAGTTGATTATAAATTTTCAAAGTCTATCTTCCCAATTTGGAGTCGAATATCATAAATTCTTATATATTTGAGTGAGTTTGCAACATCTTGGTCAGATATCGTCGATTTACATCCATTGAAACAGATTGAGGTCGATTGTCACTTTGTGTTCATTGAAAATTTTCAAAGTCTATCTTCCCAATTTGGAGTCGAATATCATAAATTCTTATATATTTGAGTGAGTTTGCAATATCTTGGTCAGATATCGTCGATTTACATCCATTGAAGCCCATTGAGGTCGATTGTCACTTTGTGTTGATTGAAAATTTTCAAAGTCTATCTTCCCGATTTGGAGTCGAATATCATAAATTCTTATGTATTTGAGTGAGTTTGCAACATCTTGGTCAGATATCGTCGATTTACATCCATTGAAGCAGATTGAGGTCGATTGTCACTTTGTGTTGATTGAAAATTTTCAGTCTATCTTCCTAAGTTGAAGTTGAGTCTCATCAATTCTTATATATTTGAGTGAGTTTGCAACATCTTGGTCAGATATCGTCGATTTACATCCATTGAAGCCCATTGAGGTCGATTGTCACTTTGTGTTGTTTGGAAATTTTCAAAGTCTATCTTCCTAAGTTGGAGTCGAATCTCATCAATTCTTATATATTTGAGTGAGTTCGCAACATCTTGGTCAGATATCGTAGATTTACATCCATTGAAGCAGATTGAGGTCGATTGTCACTTTGTGTTGATTAAAAATTTTCAAAGTCTATCTTCCTAAGTTGGAGTCGAGTCTCATCAATTCTTATATATTTGAGTGAGTTCGCATTTAACTTCAACAGATATCGTCGATTTACATCCATTGAAGCCCATTGAGGTCGATTGTCAATTTGTGTTGATTGAAAATTTTCAAAGTCTATCTTCCTAATTTGGAGTCGAATCTCATCAATTCTTATATATTTGAGTGAGTTTGCCACATCCTGGTCAGATATCGTCGATTTACATCCATTGAAGCCCATTGAGGTCGATTGTCACTTTGTGTTGATTGAAAAATTTTCAGTCTATCTTCCTAAGTTGAAGTTGAGTCTCATCAATTCTTATATAGTTGAGTGAGTTTGCAACATCTTGGTCAGATATCGTCGATTTACATCCATTGAAGCCCAGTGAGGTCGATTGTCACTTTGTGTTGATTGAAAATTTTCAAATTCTATCTTCCTAATTTGAAGTCGAATCTCATCAATTGTTATATATTTGAGTGAGTTTGCAACATCTTGGTCAGATATCGTCGATTTACATCCATTGAAGCAGATTGAGGTCGATTGTCACTTTGTGTTCATTGAAAATTTCCAAAGTCTATCTTCCTAAGTTGAAGTCGAGTCTCATCAATTCTTATATATTTGGTGAGTTCGCATTAAACTTCGACAGATATCGTCGATTTACATCCATTGAAGCCCATTGAGGTCGATTGTCAATTTGTGTTGATTGAAAATTTTCAAAGTCTATCTTCCTAATTTGGAGTCGAATCTCATCAATTCTTATATATTTCAGTGAGTTTCCAAAATCTTGGTCAGATATCGTCGATTTACATCCATTGAAGCCCATTGAGGTCGATTGTCACTTTGTGTTGATTGAAAATTTTCAAAGTCTATCTTCCTAATTTGTAGTCGAATCTCATCGATTCTTATATATTTGAGTGAGTTTGCAACATCTTGGTCAGATATCGTCGATTTACATCCATTGAATCCCATTGAGGTCGATTGTCACTTTGTGTTGATTGAAAATTTTCAAAGTCTATCTTCCTAATTTGTAGTCGAATCTCATCAATTGTTATATATTTGAGTGAGTTTGCAACATCTTGGTCAGATATCGTCGATTTACATCCATTGAAGCAGATTGAGTTCGCTTGTCATTTTGTGTTGATTGAAAATTTTCAAAGTCTATCTTCCCAATTTGGAGTCGAATATCATAAATTCTCATATATTTGAGTGAGTTTGCCACATCCTGGTCAGATATCGTCGATTTACATCCATTGAAGCCCATTGAGGTCGATTGTCACTTTGTGTTGATTGAAAATTTTCAGTCTATCTTCCTAAGTTGAAGTTGAGTCTCATCAATTCTTATATATTTGAGGGAGTTTGCCACATCCTGGTCAGATATCGTCGATTTACATCCATTGAAGCCCATTGAGGTCGATTGTCACTTTGTGTTGATTGAAAATTTTCAGTCTATCTTCCTAAGTTGAAGTTGAGTCTCATCAATTCTTATATATTTGAGTGAGTTTGCAACATCTTGGTCAGATATCGTCGATTTACATCCATTGAAGCCCATTGAGGTCGATTGTCACTTTGTGTTGATTAAAAATTTTCAGTCTATCTTCCTAATTTGAAGTTGAGTCTCATCAATTCTTATATATTTGAGTGAGTTTGCAACATCTTGGTCAGATATCGTCGATTTACATCCATTGAAGCCCATTGAGGTCGATTGTCACTTTGTGTTGATTGAAAATTTTCAGTCTATCTTCCTAAGTTGAAGTTGAGTCTCATCAATTTTTATATATTTGTGTGAGTTTGCAACATCTTGGTCAGATATCGTCGATTTACATCCATTGAAGCCCATTGAGGTCGATTGTCAATTTGTGTTGATTGAAAATTTTCAAAGTCTTTCTTCCTAATTTGGAGTCGAATCTCATCAATTCTTATATATTTGAGTGAGTTCGCATTTAACTTCGACAGATATCGTCGATTTTCATCCATTGAAGCCCATTGAGGTCGACTGTCACTTGGTGTTGATTGAAAATTTTCAGTCTATCTTCCTAAGTTGAAGTTGAGTCTCATCAATTCTTATATATTTGAGTGAGTTTGCAACATCTTGGTCAGATATCGTCGATTTACATCCATTGAAGCCCATTGAGGTCGATTGTCACTTTGTGTTGATTAAAAATTTTCAGTCTATCTTCCTAATTTGAAGTTGAGTCTCATCAATTCTTATATATTTGAGTGAGTTTGCAACATCTTGGTCAGATATCGTCGATTTACATCCATTGAAGCCCATTGAGGTCGATTGTCACTTTGTGTTGATTGAAAATTTTCAGTCTATCTTCCTAAGTTGAAGTTGAGTCTCATCAATTTTTATATATTTGTGTGAGTTTGCAACATCTTGGTCAGATATCGTCGATTTACATCCATTGAAGCCCATTGAGGTCGATTGTCAATTTGTGTTGATTGAAAATTTTCAAAGTCTTTCTTCCTAATTTGGAGTCGAATCTCATCAATTCTTATATATTTGAGTGAGTTCGCATTTAACTTCGACAGATATCGTCGATTTTCATCCATTGAAGCCCATTGAGGTCGACTGTCACTTGGTGTTGATTGAAAATTTTCAGTCTATCTTCCTAAGTTGAAGTCGAGTCTCATCAATTCTTATATATTTGAGTGAGTTCACGTCTAACTTCGACAGATATCGTCGATTTACATCCATTGCAGCCCATTGAGGTCGATTGTCACTTTGTGTTGATTGAAAATTGTCAAAGTCTATCTTCCTAATTTGGAGTCGAATCTCATCAATTCTTATATATTTGAGTGAGTTTGGAACATCTTGGTCAGATATCGTCGATTTACATCCATTGAAGCAGATTGAGGTCGATTGTCACTTTGTGTGGATTGAAAACTTTTCACAGTCTATCTTCCTAAAATGAGGTCGAGTCTCATCAATTCTTATATATTTGAGTGAGTTCGCATTTAACTTCGACAGATATCGTCGATTTACATCCATTGAAGCCCATTTAGGTCGATTGTCACTTGGTGTTGATTGAAAATTTTCAGAGTCTATCTTCCTAATTTGGAGTCGAATCTCATCAATTGTTATATATTTGAGTGAGTTTGCAACATCTTGGTCAGATATCGTCGATTTACATCCATTGAAGCAGATTGAGGTCGATTGTCACTTTGTGTTCATTGAAAATTTCCAAAGTCTATCTTCCTAAGTTGAAGTCGAGTCTCATCAATTCTTATATATTTGAGTGAGTTCGCATTTAACTTCGACAGATATCGTCGATTTACATCCATTGAAGCCCATTGAGGTCGATTGTCAATTTGTGTTGATTGAAAATTTTCAAAGTCTATCTTCCTAATTTGGAGTCGAATCTCATCAATTCTTATATATTTGAGTGAGTTCGCAACATCTTGGTCAGATAGCGTCGATTTACATCCATTGAAGCAGATTGAGGTCGATTGTCACTTTGTGTTGATTAAAAATTTTCAAAGTCTATCTTCCTAAGTTGGAGTCGAGTCTCATCAATTCTTATATATTTGAGTGAGTTCGCATTTAACTTCAACAGATATCGTCGATTTACATCCATTGAAGCCCATTGAGGTCGATTGTCAATTTGTGTTGATTGAAAATTTTCAAAGTCTATCTTCCTAATTTGGAGTCGAATCTCATCAATTCTTATATATTTGAGTGAGTTCGCATTTAACTTCGACAGATATCGTCGATTTACAACCATTGAAGCCCATTGAGGTCGATTGTCACTTTGTGTTGATTGAGAATTTTCAAAGTCTATCTTCCCAATTTGGAGTCGAATATCATAAATTCTTATATATTTGAGTGAGTTTGGAACATCTTGGTCAGATATCGTCGATTTACATCCATTGAAGCCCATTGAGGTCGATTGTCACTTGGTGTTGATTGAAAATTTTCAGTCTATCTTCCTAAGTTGAAGTCGAGTCTCATCAATTCTTATATATTTGAGTGAGTTCACATCTAACTTCGACAGATATCGTCGATTTACATCCATTGCAGCCCATTGAGGTCGATTGTCACTTTGTGTTGATTGAAAATTTTCAAAGTCTATCTTCCTAATTTGGAGTCGAATCTCATCAATTCTTATATATTTGAGTGAGTTTGGAACATCTTGGTCAGATATCGTCGATTTACATCCATTGAAGCAGATTGAGGTCGATTGTCACTTTGTGTGGATTGAAAACTTTTCACAGTCTATCTTCCTAAAATGAGGTCGAGTCTCATCAATTCTTATATATTTGAGTGAGTTCGCATTTAACTTCGACAGATATCGTCGATTTACATCCATTGAAGCCCATTGAGGTCGATTGTCACTTGGTGTTGATTGAAAATTTTCAAAGTCTATCTTCCTAATTTGGAGTCGAATCTCATCAATTCTTATATATTTGAATGAGTTTGGAACATCTTGGTCAGATATCGTCGATTTACATCCATTGAAGCAGATTGAGGTCGATTGTCACTTTGTGTGGATTGAAAACTTTTCACAGTCTATCTTCCTAAGTTGAAGTCGAGTCTCATCAATTCTTATATATTTGAGTGAGTTCACGTCTAACTTCGACAGATATCGTCGATTTACATCCATTGAAGCCCATTGAGATCGATTTTCACTTTGTGTTAATTGAAAATTTTCAAAGTCTATCTTCCTAAGATGAAGTCGAGTCTTATCAATTCTTATATATTTGAGTGAGTTCGCATTTAACTTCGACATATATCGTCGATTTTCATCCATTGAAGCCCATTGAGGTCGATTGTCACTTTGTGTTGATTGAAAATTTTCAAAGTCTATCTTCCTAATTTGGAGTCGAATATCATAAATTGTTATATATTTGAGTGAGTTTGCAACATCTTGGTCAGATATCGTCGATTTACATCCATTGAAGCAGATTGAGTTCGCTTGTCACTTTGTGTTGATTGAAAATTTTCAAAGTCTATCTTCCCAATTTGGAGTCGAATATCATAAATTCTTATATATTTGAGTGAGTTTGCCACATCCTGGTCAGATATCGTCGATTTACATCCATTGAAGCACATTGAGGTCGATTGTCACTCAGTGTTGATTGAAAATTTCCAAAGTCTATCTTCCTAAGTTGAAGTCGAGTCTCATCAATTCTTATATATTTGAGTGAGTTCGCATTTAACTTCAACAGATATCGTCGATTTACATCCATTGAAGCCCATTGAGGTCGATTGTCAATTTGTGTTGATTGAAAATTTTCAAAGTCTATCTTCCTAATTTGGAGTCGAATCTCATCAATTCTTATATATTTGAATGAGTTCGCATTTAACTTCGACAGATATCGTCGATTTACAACCATTGAAGCCCATTGAGGTCGATTGTCACTTTGTGTTGATTGAAAATTTTCAAAGTCTATCTTCCCAATTTGGAGTCGAATATCATAAATTCTTATATATTTGAGTGAGTTTCCAAAATCTTGGTCAGATATCGTCGATTTACATCCATTGAAGCCCATTGAGGTCGATTGTCACTTTGTGTTGATTGAAAATTTTCAAAGTCTATCTTCCCAATTTGGAGTCGAATATCATAAATTCTCATATACTTGAGTGAGTTTGCAATATCTTGGTCAGATATCGTCGATTTACATCCATTGAAGCCCATTGAGGTCGATTGTCAATTTGTGTTGATTGAAAATTTTCAAAATCTATCTTCCTAATTTGGAGTCGAATCTCATCAATTCTTATATATTTGAGTGAGTTCGCAACATCTTGGTCAGATATCGTCGATTTACATCCATTGAAGCAGATTGAGGTCGATTGTCACTTTGTGTTGATTAAAAATTTCCAAAGTCTATCTTCCTAAGTTGAAGTCGAGTCTCATCAATTCTTATATATTTGAGTGAGTTCACGTCTAACTTCGACAGATATCGTCGATTTACATCCATTGCAGCCCATTGAGGTCGATTGTCACTTTGTGTTGATTGAAAATTTTCAAAGTCTATCTTCCTAATTTGGAGTCGAATCTCATCAATTCTTATATATTTGAGTGAGTTTGGAACATCTTGGTCAGATATCGTCGATTTACATCCATTGAAGCAGATTGAGGTCGATTGTCACTTTGTGTGGATTGAAAACTTTTCACAGTCTATCTTCCTAAAATGAGGTCGAGTCTCATCAATTCTTATATATTTGAGTGAGTTCGCATTTAACTTCGACAGATATCGTCGATTTACATCCATTGAAGCCCATTGAGGTCGATTGTCACTTGGTGTTGATTGAAAATTTTCAAAGTCTATCTTCCTAATTTGGAGTCGAATCTCATCAATTCTTATATATTTGAATGAGTTTGGAACATCTTGGTCAGATATCGTCGATTTACATCCATTGAAGCAGATTGAGGTCGATTGTCACTTTGTGTGGATTGAAAACTTTTCACAGTCTATCTTCCTAAGTTGAAGTCGAGTCTCATCAATTCTTATATATTTGAGTGAGTTCACGTCTAACTTCGACAGATATCGTCGATTTACATCCATTGAAGCCCATTGAGGTCGATTTTCACTTCGTGTTAATTGAAAATTTTCAAAGTCTATCTTCCTAAGATGAAGTCGAGTCTTATCAATTCTTATATATTTGAGTGAGTTCGCATTTAACTTCGACATATATCGTCGATTTACATCCATTGAAGCCCATTGAGGTCGATTGTCACTTTGTGTTGATTGAAAATTTTCAAAGTCTATCTTCCTAATTTGGAGTCGAATATCATAAATTGTTGTATATTTGGGTGAGTTTGCAACATCTTGGTCAGATATCGTCGATTTACATCCATTGAAGCAGATTGAGTTCGCTTGTCACTTTGTGTTGATTGAAAATTTTCAAAGTCTATCTTCCCAATTTGGAGTCGAATATCATAAATTCTTATATATTTGAGTGAGTTTGCCACATCCTGGTCAGATATCGTCGATTTACATCCATTAAAGCCCATTGAGGTCGATTGTCACTCAGTGTTGATTGAAAATTTCCAAAGTCTATCTTCCTAAGTTGAAGTCGAGTCTCATCAATTCTTATATATTTGAGTGAGTTCGCATTTAACTTCAACAGATATCGTCGATTTACATCCATTGAAGCCCATTGAGGTCGATTGTCAATTTGTGTTGATTGAAAATTTTCAAAGTCTATCTTCCTAATTTGGAGTCGAATCTCATCAATTCTTATATATTTGAATGAGTTCGCATTTAACTTCGACAGATATCGTCGATTTACAACCATTGAAGCCCATTGAGGTCGATTGTCACTTTGTGTTTATTGAAAATTTTCAAAGTCTATCTTCCCAATTTGGAGTCGAATATCATAAATTCTTATATATTTGAGTGAGTTTCCAAAATCTTGGTCAGATATCGTCGATTTACATCCATTGAAGCCCATTGAGGTCGATTGTCACTTTGTGTTGATTGAAAATTTTCAAAGTCTATCTTCCCAATTTGGAGTCGAATATCATAAATTCTCATATACTTGAGTGAGTTTGCAATATCTTGGTCAGATATCGTCGATTTACATCCATTGAAGCCCATTGAGGTCGATTGTCAATTTGTGTTGATTGAAAATTTTCAAAATCTATCTTCCTAATTTGGAGTCGAATCTCATCAATTCTTATATATTTGAGTGAGTTCGCAACATCTTGGTCAGATATCGTCGATTTACATCCATTGAAGCCCATTGAGGTCGATTGTCAATTTGTGTTGATTGAAAATTTTCAAAGTATATCTTCCTAATTTGGAGTCGAATCTCATCAATTCTTATATATTTGAATGAGTTCGCATTTAACTTCGACAGATATCGTCGATTTACAACCATTGAAGCCCATTGAGGTCGATTGTCACTTTGTGTTGATTGAAAATTTTCAAAGTCTATCTTCCCAATTTGGAGTCGAATATCATAAATTCTTATATATTTGAGTGAGTTTCCAAAATCTTGGTCAGATATCGTCGATTTACATCCATTGAAGCCCATTGAGGTCGATTGTCACTTTGTGTTGATTGAAAATTTTCAAAGTCTATCTTCCCAATTTGGAGTCGAATATCATAAATTCTCATATACTTGAGTGAGTTTGCAATATCTTGGTCAGATATCGTCGATTTACATCCATTGAAGCCCATTGAGGTCGATTGTCAATTTGTGTTGATTGAAAATTTTCAAAATCTATCTTCCTAATTTGGAGTCGAATCTCATCAATTCTTATATATTTGAGTGAGTTCGCAACATCTTGGTCAGATATCGTCGATTTACATCCATTGAAGCAGATTGAGGTCGATTGTCACTTTGTGTTGATTAAAAATTTCCAAAGTCTATCTTCCTAAGTTGAAGTCGAGTCTCATCAATTCTTATATATTTGAGTGAGTTCACGTCTAACTTCGACAGATATCGTCGATTTACATCCATTGGAGCCCATTGAGGTCGATTGTCACTTTGTGTTGATTGAAAATTTTCAAAGTCTATCTTCCTAATTTGGAGACGAATATCGTAAATTGTTATATATTTGAGTGAGTTTGCAACATCTTGGTCAGATATCGTCGATTTACATCCATTGAAGCAGATTGAGGTCGATTGTCACTTTGTGTGGATTGAAAACTTTTCACAGTCTATCTTCCTAAAATGAGGTCGAGTCTCATCAATTCTTATATATTTGAGTGAGTTCGCATTTAACTTCGACAGATATCGTCGATTTACATCCATTGAAGCCCATTGAGGTCGATTGTCACTTTGTGTTGATTGAAAATTTTCAAAGTCTATCTTCCTAATTTGTAGTCGAATCTCATCAATTGTTATATATTTGAGTGAGTTTGCAGCATCTTGGTCAGATATCGTCGATTTACATCAATTGAAGCAGATTGAGGTCGCTTGTCACTCTGTGTTGATTGAAAATTTTCAAAGTCTATCTTCCTAATTTGGAGACGAATATCATAAATTGTTATATATTTGAGTGAGTTTGCAACATCTTGGTCAGATATCGTCGATTTACATCCATTGAAGCAGATTGAGTTCGCTTGTCACTTTGTGTTGATTGAAAATTTTCAAAGTCTATCTTCCCAATTTGGAGTCGAATATCATAAATTCTTATATATTTGAGTGAGTTTGCCACATCCTGGTCAGATATCGTCGATTTACATCCATTAAAGCCCATTGAGGTCGATTGTCACTCAGTGTTGATTGAAAATTTCCAAAGTCTATCTTCCTAAGTTGAAGTCGAGTCTCATCAATTCTTATATATTTGAGTGAGTTCGCATTTAACTTCAACAGATATCGTCGATTTACATCCATTGAAGCCCATTGAGGTCGATTGTCAATTTGTGTTGATTGAAAATTTTCAAAGTCTATCTTCCCAATTTGGAGTCGAATATCATAAATTCTTATATATTTGAGTGAGTTTCCAAAATCTTGGTCAGATATCGTCGATTTACATCCATTGAAGCCCATTGAGGTCGATTGTCACTTTGTGTTGATTGAAAATTTTCAAAGTCTATCTTCCCAATTTGGAGTCGAATATCATAAATTCTCATATACTTGAGTGAGTTTGCAATATCTTGGTCAGATATCGTCGATTTACATCCATTGAAGCCCATTGAGGTCGATTGTCAATTTGTGTTGATTGAAAATTTTCAAAATCTATCTTCCTAATTTGGAGTCGATTCTCATCAATTCTTATATATTTGAGTGAGTTCGCAACATCTTGGTCAGATATCGTCGATTTACATCCATTGAAGCAGATTGAGGTCGATTGTCACTTTGTGTTGATTAAAAATTTCCAAAGTCTATCTTCCTAAGTTGAAGTCGAGTCTCATCAATTCTTATATATTTGAGTGAGTTCACGTCTAACTTCGACAGATATCGTCGATTTACATCCATTGAAGCCCATTGAGGTCGATTGTCACTTTGTGTTGATTGAAAATTTTCAAAGTCTATCTTCCTAATTTGGAGACGAATATCGTAAATTGTTATATATTTGAGTGAGTTTGCAACATCTTGGTCAGATATCGTCGATTTACATCCATTGAAGCAGATTGAGGTCGATTGTCACTTTGTGTGGATTGAAAACTTTTCACAGTCTATCTTCCTAAAATGAGGTCGAGTCTCATCAATTCTTATATATTTGAGTGAGTTCGCATTTAACTTCGACAGATATCGTCGATTTACATCCATTGAAGCCCATTGAGGTCGATTGTCACTTTGTGTTGATTGAAAATTTTCAAAGTCTATCTTCCTAATTTGTAGTCGAATCTCATCAATTGTTATATATTTGAGTGAGTTTGCAGCATCTTGGTCAGATATCGTCGATTTACATCAATTGAAGCAGATTGAGGTCGCTTGTCACTCTGTGTTGATTGAAAATTTTCAAAGTCTATCTTCCTAATTTGGAGACGAATATCATAAA
This sequence comes from Diorhabda sublineata, assembly GCF_026230105.1. Lineage (NCBI taxonomy): Eukaryota > Metazoa > Arthropoda > Insecta > Coleoptera > Chrysomelidae > Diorhabda > Diorhabda sublineata. The sequence goes on along the minus strand of NC_079483.1, from coordinate 961,258 downwards.
TTGTTATATATTTGAGTGAGTTTGCAACATCTTGGTCAGATATCGTCGATTTACATCCATTGAAGCAGATTGAGTTCGCTTGTCACTTTGTGTTGATTGAAAATTTTCAAAGTCTATCTTCCCAATTTGGAGTCGAATATCATAAATTCTTATATATTTGAGTGAGTTTGCCACATCCTGGTCAGATATCGTCGATTTACATCCATTAAAGCCCATTGAGGTCGATTGTCACTCAGTGTTGATTGAAAATTTCCAAAGTCTATCTTCCTAAGTTGAAGTCGAGTCTCATCAATTCTTATATATTTGAGTGAGTTCGCATTTAACTTCAACAGATATCGTCGATTTACATCCATTGAAGCCCATTGAGGTCGATTGTCAATTTGTGTTGATTGAAAATTTTCAAAGTCTATCTTCCTAATTTGGAGTCGAATCTCATCAATTCTTATATATTTGAATGAGTTCGCATTCAACTTCGACAGATATCGTCGATTTACAACCATTGAAGCCCATTGAGGTCGATTGTCACTTTGTGTTGATTGAAAATTTTCAAAGTCTATCTTCCCAATTTGGAGTCGAATATCATAAATTCTTATATATTTGAGTGAGTTTCCAAAATCTTGGTCAGATATCGTCGATTTACATCCATTGAAGCCCATTGAGGTCGATTGTCACTTTGTGTTGATTGAAAATTTTCAAAGTCTATCTTCCCAATTTGGAGTCGAATATCATAAATTCTCATATACTTGAGTGAGTTTGCAATATCTTGGTCAGATATCGTCGATTAACATCCATTGAAGCCCATTGAGGTCGATTGTCAATTTGTGTTGATTGAAAATTTTCAAAATCTATCTTCCTAATTTGGAGTCGAATCTCATCAATTCTTATATATTTGAGTGAGTTCGCAACATCTTGGTCAGATATCGTCGATTTACATCCATTGAAGCCCATTGAGGTCGATTGTCAATTTGTGTTGATTGAAAATTTTCAAAGTATATCTTCCTAATTTGGAGTCGAATCTCATCAATTCTTATATATTTGAATGAGTTCGCATTTAACTTCGACAGATATCGTCGATTTACAACCATTGAAGCCCATTGAGGTCGATTGTCACTTTGTGTTGATTGAAAATTTTCAAAGTCTATCTTCCCAATTTGGAGTCGAATATCATAAATTCTTATATATTTGAGTGAGTTTCCAAAATCTTGGTCAGATATCGTCGATTTACATCCATTGAAGCCCATTGAGGTCGATTGTCACTTTGTGTTGATTGAAAATTTTCAAAGTCTATCTTCCCAATTTGGAGTCGAATATCATAAATTCTCATATACTTGAGTGAGTTTGCAATATCTTGGTCAGATATCGTCGATTTACATCCATTGAAGCCCATTGAGGTCGATTGTCAATTTGTGTTGATTGAAAATTTTCAAAATCTATCTTCCTAATTTGGAGTCGAATCTCATCAATTCTTATATATTTGAGTGAGTTCGCAACATCTTGGTCAGATATCGTCGATTTACATCCATTGAAGCAGATTGAGGTCGATTGTCACTTTGTGTTGATTAAAAATTTCCAAAGTCTATCTTCCTAAGTTGAAGTCGAGTCTCATCAATTCTTATATATTTGAGTGAGTTCACGTCTAACTTCGACAGATATCGTCGATTTACATCCATTGAAGCCCATTGAGGTCGATTGTCACTTTGTGTTGATTGAAAATTTTCAAAGTCTATCTTCCTAATTTGTAGTCGAATCTCATCAATTGTTATATATTTGAGTGAGTTTGCAGCATCTTGGTCAGATATCGTCGATTTACATCAATTGAAGCAGATTGAGGTCGCTTGTCACTCTGTGTTGATTGAAAATTTTCAAAGTCTATCTTCCTAATTTGGAGACGAATATCGTAAATTGTTATATATTTGAGTGAGTTTGCAACATCTTGGTCAGATATCGTCGATTTACATCCATTGAAGCAGATTGAGGTCGATTGTCACTTTGTGTGGATTGAAAACTTTTCACAGTCTATCTTCCTAAAATGAGGTCGAGTCTCATCAATTCTTATATATTTGAGTGAGTTCGCATTTAACTTCGACAGATATCGTCGATTTACATCCATTGAAGCCCATTGAGGTCGATTGTCACTTTGTGTTGATTGAAAATTTTCAAAGTCTATCTTCCTAATTTGTAGTCGAATCTCATCAATTGTTATATATTTGAGTGAGTTTGCAACATCTTGGTCAGATATCGTCGATTTACATCCATTGAAGCAGATTGAGGTCGCTTGTCACTCTGTGTTGATTGAAAATTTTCAAAGTCTATCTTCCTAATTTGGAGACGAATATCATAAATTGTTATATATTTGAGTGAGTTTGCAACATCTTGGTCAGATATCGTCGATTTACATCCATTGAAGCAGATTGAGGTCGCTTGTCACTCTGTATTGATTGAAAATTTTCAAAGTCTATCTTCCTAATTTGGAGTCGAATATCATAAATTGTTATATATTTGAGTGAGTTTGCAACATCTTGGTCAGATATCGTCGATTTACATCCATTGAAGCAGATTGAGTTCGCTTGTCACTTATAAACTTGAGTGAGTTTGCAACATCTTGGTCAGATATCGTCGATTTACATCCATTGAAGCCCATTGAGGTCGATTGTCACTTGGTGTTGATTGAAAATTTTCAGTCTATCTTAATAAGTTGAAGTCGAGTCTCATCAATTCTTATATATTTGAGTGAGTTCACGTCTAACTTCGACAGATATCGTCGATTTACATCCATTGAAGCCCATTGAGGTCGATTGTCACTTTGTGTTGATTGAAAATTTTCAAAGTCTATCTTCCTAATTTGGAGTCGAATCTCATCAATTCTTATATATTTGAGTGAGTTTGCAACATCTTGGTCAGATATCGTCGATTTACATCCATTGAATCCCATTGAGGGCGATTGTCACTTTGTGTTGATTGAAAATTTTCAAAGTCTATCTTTCTAATTTGGAGTCGAATCTCATCAATTCTTATATATTTGAGTGAGTTTGGAACATCTTGGTCAGATATCGTCGATTTACATCCATTGAAGCAGATTGAGGTCGATTGTCACTTTGTGTGGATTGAAAACTTTTCATAGTCTATCTTCCTAATATGAGGTCGAGTCTTATCAATTCTTATATATTTTAGTGAGTTCGCATTTAACTTCGACAGATATCGTCGATTTACATCCATTGAAGCCCAGTGAAGTAGATTGTCACTTTGTGTTGATTGAAAATTTTCAAAGTCTATCTTCCCAATTTGGAGTCGAATATCATAAATTCTTATATATTTGAGTGAGTTTGCCACATCCTGGTCAGATATCGTCGATTTACATCCATTGAAGCCCATTGAGGTCGATTGTCACTCAGTGTTGATTGAAAATTTCCAAAGTCTATCTTCCTAAGTTGAAGTCGAGTCTCATCAATTCTTATATATTTGAGTGAGTTCGCATTTAACTTCAACAGATATCGTCGATTTACATCCATTGAAGCCCATTGAGGTCGATTGTCAATTTGTGTTGATTGAAAATTTTCAAAGTCTATCTTCCCAATTTGGAGTCGAATATCATAAATTCTTATATATTTGAGTGAGTTTCCAAAATCTTGGTCAGATATCGTCGATTTACATCCATTGAAGCCCATTGAGGTCGATTGTCACTTTGTGTTGATTGAAAATTTTCAAAGTCTATCTTCCCAATTTGGAGTCGAATATCATAAATTCTCATATACTTGAGTGAGTTTGCAATATCTTGGTCAGATATCGTCGATTTACATCCATTGAAGCCCATTGAGGTCGATTGTCAATTTGTGTTGATTGAAAATTTTCAAAATGTATCTTCCTAATTTGGAGTCGAATCTCATCAATTCTTATATATTTGAGTGAGTTCGCAACATCTTGGTCAGATATCGTCGATTTACATCCATTGAAGCAGATTGAGGTCGATTGTCACTTTGTGTTGATTAAAAATTTCCAAAGTCTATCTTCCTAAGTTGAAGTCGAGTCTCATCAATTCTTATATATTTGAGTGAGTTCACGTCTAACTTCGACAGATATCGTCGATTTACATCCATTGAAGCCCATTGAGGTCGATTGTCACTTTGTGTTGATTGAAAATTTTCAAAGTCTATCTTCCTAATTTGGAGACGAATATCATAAATTGTTATATATTTGAGTGAGTTTGCAACATCTTGGTCAGATATCGTCGATTTACATCCATTGAAGCAGATTGAGGTCGATTGTCACTTTGTGTGGATTGAAAACTTTTCACAGTCTATCTTCCTAAAATGAGGTCGAGTCTCATCAATTCTTATATATTTGAGTGAGTTCGCATTTAACTTCGACAGATATCGTCGATTTACATCCATTGAAGCCCATTGAGGTCGATTGTCACTTTGTGTTGATTGAAAATTTTCAAAGTCTATCTTCCTAATTTGTAGTCGAATCTCATCAATTGTTATATATTTGAGTGAGTTTGCAGCATCTTGGTCAGATATCGTCGATTTACATCAATTGAAGCAGATTGAGGTCGCTTGTCACTCTGTGTTGATTGAAAATTTTCAAAGTCTATCTTCCTAATTTGGAGACGAATATCATAAATTGTTATATATTTGAGTGAGTTTGCAACATCTTGGTCAGATATCGTCGATTTACATCCATTGAAGCAGATTGAGGTCGATTGTCACTCTGTATTGATTGAAAATTTTCAAAGTCTATCTTCCTAATTTGGAGTCGAATATCATAAATTGTTATATATTTGAGTGAGTTTGCAACATCTTGGTCAGATATCGTCGATTTACATCCATTGAAGCAGATTGAGTTCGCTTGTCACTTATATACTTGAGTGAGTTTGCAACATCTTGGTCAGATATCGTCGATTTACATCCATTGAAGCCCATTGAGGTCGATTGTCACTTGGTGTTGATTGAAAATTTTCAAAGTCTATCTTCCTAATTTGGAGTCGAATCTCATCAATTCTTATATATTTGAGTGAGTTTGCAACATCTTGGTCAGATATCGTCGATTTACATCCATTGAATCCCATTGAGGGCGATTGTCACTTTGTGTTGATTGAAAATTTTCAAAGTCTATCTTTCTAATTTGGAGTCGAATCTCATCAATTCTTATATATTTGAGTGAGTTTGGAACATCTTGGTCAGATATCGTCGATTTACATCCATTGAAGCAGATTGAGGTCGATTGTCACTTTGTGTGGATTGAAAACTTTTCATAGTCTATCTTCCTAAAATGAGGTCGAGTCTTATCAATTCTTATATATTTTAGTGAGTTCGCATTTAACTTCGACAGATATCGTCGATTTACATCCATTGAAGCCCAGTGAAGTCGATTGTCACTTTGTGTTGATTGAAAATTTTCAAAGTCTATCTTCCTAATTTGGAGTCGAATATCATAAATTCTTATATATTTGAGTGAGTTTGGAACATCTTGGTCAGATATCGTCGATTTACATCCATTGAAGCAGATTGAGGTCGATTGTCACTCAGTGTTGATTGAAAATTTCCAAAGTCTATCTTCCTAAGTTGAAGTCGAGTCTCATCAATTCTTATATATTTGAGTGAGTTCGCATTTAACTTCAACAGATATCGTCGATTTACATCCATTGAAGCCCATTGAGGTCGATTGTCAATTTGTGTTGACTGAAAATTTTCAAAGTCTATCTTCCTAATTTGGAGTCGAATCTCATCAATTCTTATATATTTGAATGAGTTCGCATTTAACTTCGACAGATATCGTCGATTTACAACCATTGAAGCCCATTGAGGTCGATTGTCACTTTGTGTTGATTGAAAATTTTCAAAGTCTATCTTCCCAATTTGGAGTCGAATATCATAAATTCTTATATATTTGAGTGAGTTTCCAAAATCTTGGTCAGATATCGTCGATTTACATCCATTGAAGCCCATTGAGGTCGATTGTCACTTTGTGTTGATTGAAAATTTTCAAAGTCTATCTTCCCAATTTGGAGTCGAATATCATAAATTCTCATATACTTGAGTGAGTTTGCAATATCTTGGTCAGATATCGTCGATTTACATCCATTGAAGCCCATTGAGGTCGATTGTCAATTTGTGTTGATTGAAAATTTTCAAAATGTATCTTCCTAATTTGGAGTCGAATCTCATCAATTCTTATATATTTGAGTGAGTTCGCAACATCTTGGTCAGATATCGTCGATTTACATCCATTGAAGCAGATTGAGGTCGATTGTCACTTTGTGTTGATTAAAAATTTCCAAAGTCTATCTTCCTAAGTTGAAGTCGAGTCTCATCAATTCTTATATATTTGAGTGAGTTCACGTCTAACTTCGACAGATATCGTCGATTTACATCCATTGAAGCCCATTGAGGTCGATTGTCACTTTGTGTTGATTGAAAATTTTCAAAGTCTATCTTCCTAATTTGGAGACGAATATCATAAATTGTTATATATTTGAGTGAGTTTGCAACATCTTGGTCAGATATCGTCGATTTACATCCATTGAAGCAGATTGAGGTCGATTGTCACTTTGTGTGGATTGAAAACTTTTCACAGTCTATCTTCCTAAAATGAGGTCGAGTCTCATCAATTCTTATATATTTGAGTGAGTTCGCATTTAACTTCGACAGATATCGTCGATTTACATCCATTGAAGCCCATTGAGGTCGATTGTCACTTTGTGTTGATTGAAAATTTTCAAAGTCTATCTTCCTAATTTGTAGTCGAATCTCATCAATTGTTATATATTTGAGTGAGTTTGCAGCATCTTGGTCAGATATCGTCGATTTACATCAATTGAAGCAGATTGAGGTCGCTTGTCACTCTGTGTTGATTGAAAATTTTCAAAGTCTATCTTCCTAATTTGGAGACGAATATCATAAATTGTTATATATTTGAGTGAGTTTGCAACATCTTGGTCAGATATCGTCGATTTACATCCATTGAAGCAGATTGAGGTCGATTGTCACTCTGTATTGATTGAAAATTTTCAAAGTCTATCTTCCTAATTTGGAGTCGAATATCATAAATTGTTATATATTTGAGTGAGTTTGCAACATCTTGGTCAGATATCGTCGATTTACATCCATTGAAGCAGATTGAGTTCGCTTGTCACTTATATACTTGAGTGAGTTTGCAACATCTTGGTCAGATATCGTCGATTTACATCCATTGAAGCCCATTGAGGTCGATTGTCACTTGGTGTTGATTGAAAATTTTCAGTCTATCTTAATAAGTTGAAGTCGAGTCTCATCAATTCTTATATATTTGAGTGAGTTCACGTCTAACTTCGACAGATATCGTCGATTTACATCCATTGAAGCCCATTGAGGTCGATTGTCACTTTGTGTTGATTGAAAATTTTCAAAGTCTATCTTCCTAATTTGGAGTCGAATCTCATCAATTCTTATATATTTGAGTGAGTTTGCAACATCTTGGTCAGATATCGTCGATTTACATCCATTGAATCCCATTGAGGGCGATTGTCACTTTGTGTTGATTGAAAATTTTCAAAGTCTATCTTTCTAATTTGGAGTCGAATCTCATCAATTCTTATATATTTGAGTGAGTTTGGAACATCTTGGTCAGATATCGTCGATTTACATCCATTGAAGCAGATTGAGGTCGATTGTCACTTTGTGTGGATTGAAAACTTTTCATAGTCTATCTTCCTAAAATGAGGTCGAGTCTTATCAATTCTTATATATTTTAGTGAGTTCGCATTTAACTTCGACAGATATCGTCGATTTACATACATTGAAGCCCAGTGAAGTCGATTGTCACTTTGTGTTGATTGAAAATTTTCAAAGTCTATCTTCCTAATTTGGAGTCGAATATCATAAATTCTTATATATTTGAGTGAGTTTGGAACATCTTGGTCAGATATCGTCGATTTACATCCATTGAAGCAGATTGAGGTCGATTGTCACTTTGTGTGGATTGAAAACTTTTCACAGTCGATCTTCCTAAGTTGAAGTCGAGTCTCATCAATTCTTATATATTTGAGTGAGTTCACGTCTAACTTCGACAGATATCGTCGATTTACATCCATTGAAGCCCATTGAGGTCGATTTTCACTTTGTGTTAATTGAAAATTTTCAAAGTCTATCTTCCTAAGATGAAGTCGAGTCTTATCAATTCTTATATATTTCAGTGAGTTCGCATTTAACTTCGACAGATATCGTCGATTTACATCCATTGAAGCCCATTGAGGTCGATTGTCACTTTGTGTTGATTGAAAATTTTCAAAGTCTATCTTCCTAATTTGGAGTCGAATCTCATCCATTCTTATATATTTGAGTGAGTTTGGAACATCTTGGTAAGATATCGTCGATTTACATCCATTGAAGCAGATTGAGGTCGATTGTCACTTTGTGTGGTTTGAAAACTTTTCACAGTCTATCTTCCTAAAATGAGGTCTAGTCTCATCAATTCTTATATATTTGAGTGAGTTCGCATTTAACTTCGACAGATATCGTCGATTTACATCCATTGAAGCCCATTGAGGTCGATTGTCACTTTGTGTTGATTGAAAATTTTCAAAGTCTATCTTCCTAATTTGGAGTCGAATCTCATCAATTGTTATATATTTGAGTGAGTTTACAACATCTTGGTCAGATATCGTCGATTTACATCAATTGAAGCAGATTGAGGTCGCTTGTCACTCTGTGTTGATTGAAAATTTTCAAAGTCTATCTTCCTAATTTGGAGACGAATATCATAAATTGTTATATATTTGAGTGAGTTTGCAACATCTTGGTCAGATATCGTCGATTTACATCCATTGAAGCAGATTGAGTTCGCTTGTCACTTATATACTTGAGTGAGTTTGCAACATCTTGGTCAGATATCGTCGATTTACATCCATTGAAGCCCATTGAGATCGATTGTCACTTGGTGTTGATTGAAAATTTTCAGTCTATCTTCCTAAGTTGAAGTCGAGTCTCATCAATTCTTATATATTTGAGTGAGTTCACGTCTAACTTCGACAGATATCGTCGATTTACATCCCTTGAAGCCCATTGAGGTCGATTTTCACTTTGTGTTAATTGAAAATTTTCGAAGTCTATCTTCCTAAGATGGAGTCGAGTCTCATCAATTCTTATATATTTGAGTGAGTTCGCATTTAACTTCGACAGATATCGTCGATTTACATCCATTGAAGCCCATTGAGGTCGATTGTCACTTTGTGTTGATTGAAAATTTTCAAAGTCTATCTTCCTAATTTGAAGTCGAATCTCATCCATTCTTATATATTTGAGTGAGTTTGCAACATCTTGGTCAGATATCGTCGATTTACATCCATTGAATCCCATTGAGGTCGATTGTCACTTTGTGTTGATTGAAAACTTTTCATAGTCTATCTTCCTAAAATGAGGTCGAGTCTTATCAATTCTTATATATTTTAGTGAGTTCGCATTTAACTTCGACAGATATCGTCGATTTACATCCATTGAAGCCCAGTGAAGTCGATTGTCACTTTGTGTTGATTGAAAATTTTCAAAGTCTATCTTCCTAATTTGGAGTCGAATATCATAAATTCTTATATATTTGAGTGAGTTTGGAACATCTTGGTCAGATATCGTCGATTTACATCCATTGAAGCAGATTGAGGTCGATTGTCACTTTGTGTGGATTGAAAACTTTTCACAGTCTATCTTCCTAAGTTGAAGTCGAGTCTCATCAATTCTTATATATTTGAGTGAGTTCACGTCTAACTTCGACAGATATCGTCGATTTACATCCATTGAAGCCCATTGAGGTCGATTTTCACTTTGTGTTAATTGAAAATTTTCAAAGTCTATCTTCCTAAGATGAAGTCGAGTCTTATCAATTCTTATATATTTCAGTGAGTTCGCATTTAACTTCGACAGATATCGTCGATTTACATCCATTGAAGCCCATTGAGGTCGATTGTCACTTTGTGTTGTTTGAAAATTTTCAAAGTCTATCTTCCTAATTTGGAGTCGAATCTCATCAATTCTTATATATTTGAGTGAGTTTGGAACATCTTGGTCAGATATCGTCGATTTACATCCATTGAAGCAGATTGAGGTCGATTGTCACTTTGTGTGGTTTGAAAACTTTTCACAGTCTATCTTCCTAAAATGAGGTCTAGTCTCATCAATTCTTATATATTTGAGTGAGTTCGCATTTAACTTCGACAGATATCGTCGATTTACATCCATTGAAGCCCATTGAGGTCGATTGTCACTTTGTGTTGATTGAAAATTTTCAAAGTCTATCTTCCCAATTTGGAGTCGAATATCATAAATTCTTATATATTTGAGTGAGTTTGCAACATCTTGGTCAGATATCGTCGATTCACATCCATTGAAGCAGATTGAGGTCGATTGTCACTTTGTGTTGATTGAAAATGTTCAAAGTCTATCTCCCTAAGTTGAAGTCGAGTCTCATCAATTCTTATATATTTGAGTGAGTTCGCATTTAACTTCGACAGATATCGTCGGTTTACATCCATTGAAGCCCATTGAGGTCGATTGTCACTTTGTGTTGATTGAAAATTTTCAAAGTCTATCTTCCTAATTTGTAGTCGAATCTCATCAATTCTTATATATTTGAGTGAGTTTGCAACATCTTGGTCAGATATCGTCGATTTACATCCATTGAAGCAGATTGAGGTCGATTGTCACTCTGTGTTGATTGAACGTTTTCAAAGTCTATCTTCCTAAGTTGAAGTTGAGTCTCATCAATTCTTATATATTTGATTGAGTTTGCAACATCTTGGTCAGATATCGTCGATTTACATCCATTGAAGCACATTGAGGTCGATTGTCACTTTGTGTTGATTGAAAATTTTCAAAGTCTGTCTTCCTAATTTGAAGTCGAATCTCATCAATTGTTATATATTTGAGTGAGTTTGCAACATCTTGGTCAGATATCGTCGATTTACATCCATTGAAGCAGATTGAGGTCGATTGTCACTTTGTGTTGATTGAAAATTTTCAAAGTCTACCTTCCCAATTTGGAGTCGAATATCATAATTTCTTATATATTTGAGTTAGTTTCCAAAATCTTGGTCAGATATCGTCGATTCACATCCATTGAAGCCCATTGAGGTCGATTGTCACTTTGTGTTGATTGAAAATTTTCAAAGTCTATCTTCCCAATTTGGAGTCGAATATCATAAATTGTTATATACTTGAGTGAGTTTGCAACATCTTGGTCAGATATCGTCGATTTACATCCATTGAAGCCCATTGAGGTCGATTGTCACTTTGTGTTGATTGAAAATTTTCAAAGCCTATCTTCCCAATTAGGAGTCGAATATCATAAATTCTCATATATTTGAGTGAGTTTCCAAAATCGTGGTCAGATATCGTCGATTTACATCCATTGAAGCCCATTGAGGTCGATTGTCACTTTGTGTTGATTGAAAATTTTCAAAGTCTATCTTCCCAATTTGGAGTCGAATATCATAAATTCTTATATACTTCAGTGAGTTTGCAACATCTTGGTCAGATATCGTCGATTTACATCCATTGAAGCCAATTGAGGTCGATTATCACTTGGTGTTGATTGAAAATTTTCAGTCTATCTTCCTAAGTTGAAGTCGAGTCTCATCAATTCTTATATATTTGAGTGAGTTCACATCTAACTTCGACAGATATCGTCGATTTACATCCATTGAAGCCCATTGAGGTCGATTGTCACTTTGTGTTGATTGAAAATTTTCAAAGTCTATCATCGTAAGATGAAGTCGAGTCTCATCAATTCTCATATATTTGAGTGAGTTTGCAACATCTTGGTCAGATATCGTCGATTTACATCCTTTGAATCCCATTGAGGTCGATTGTGACTTTGTGTTGATTGAAAATTTTCAAAGTCTATCTTCCTAATTTGTAGTAGAATCTCATCAATTCTTATATATTTGAGTGAGTTTGCAACATCTTGGTCAGATATCGTCGATTTACATCCATTGAAGCCCATTGAGGTCGATTGTCACTTTGTGTTGATTGAAAATTTTCAAAGTCTATCTTCCTAATTTGGAGTCGAATCTCATCAATTCTTATATATTTGAGTGAGTTTGGAACATCTTGGTCAGATATCGTCGATTTACATCCATTGAAGCAGATTGAGGTCGATTGTCACTTTGTGTGGTTTGAAAACTTTTCACAGTCTATCTTCCTAAAATGAGGTCTAGTCTCATCAATTCTTATATATTTGAGTGAGTTCGCATTTAACTTCGACAGATATCGTCGATTTACATCCATTGAAGCCCATTGAGGTCGATTGTCACTTTGTGTTGATTGAAAATTTTCAAAGTCTATCTTCCCAATTTGGAGTCGAATATCATAAATTCTTATATATTTGAGTGAGTTTGCAACATCTTGGTCAGATATCGTCGATTCACATCCATTGAAGCAGATTGAGGTCGATTGTCACTTTGTGTTGATTGAAAATGTTCAAAGTCTATCTCCCTAAGTTGAAGTCGAGTCTCATCAATTCTTATATATTTGAGTGAGTTCGCATTTAACTTCGACAGATATCGTCGGTTTACATCCATTGAAGCCCATTGAGGTCGATTGTCACTTTGTGTTGATTGAAAATTTTCAAAGTCTATCTTCCTAATTTGTAGTCGAATCTCATCAATTCTTATATATTTGAGTGAGTTTGCAACATCTTGGTCAGATATCGTCGATTTACATCCATTGAAGCAGATTGAGGTCGATTGTCACTCTGTGTTGATTGAAAGTTTTCAAAGTCTATCTTCCTAAGTTGAAGTTGAGTCTCATCAATTCTTATATATTTGATTGAGTTTGCAACATCTTGGTCAGATATCGTCGATTTACATCCATTGAAGCACATTGAGGTCGATTGTCACTTTGTGTTGATTGAAAATTTTCAAAGTCTGTCTTCCTAATTTGAAGTCGAATCTCATCAATTGTTATATATTTGAGTGAGTTTGCAACATCTTGGTCAGATATCGTCGATTTACATCCATTGAAGCAGATTGAGGTCGATTGTCACTTTGTGTTGATTGAAAATTTTCAAAGTCTACCTTCCCAATTTGGAGTCGAATATCATAATTTCTTATATATTTGAGTTAGTTTCCAAAATCTTGGTCAGATATCGTCGATTCACATCCATTGAAGCCCATTGAGGTCGATTGTCACTTTGTGTTGATTGAAAATTTTCAAAGTCTATCTTCCCAATTTGGAGTCGAATATCATAAATTGTTATATACTTGAGTGAGTTTGCAACATCTTGGTCAGATATCGTCGATTTACATCCATTGAAGCCCATTGAGGTCGATTGTCACTTTGTGTTGATTGAAAATTTTCAAAGCCTATCTTCCCAATTAGGAGTCGAATATCATAAATTCTCATATATTTGAGTGAGTTTCCAAAATCGTGGTCAGATATCGTCGATTTACATCCATTGAAGCCCATTGAGGTCGATTGTCACTTTGTGTTGATTGAAAATTTTCAAAGTCTATCTTCCCAATTTGGAGTCGAATATCATAAATTCTTATATACTTGAGTGAGTTTGCAACATCTTGGTCAGATATCGTCGATTTACATCCATTGAAGCCAATTGAGGTCGATTATCACTTGGTGTTGATTGAAAATTTTCAGTCTATCTTCCTAAGTTGAAGTCGAGTCTCATCAATTCTTATATATTTGAGTGAGTTCACATCTAACTTCGACAGATATCGTCGATTTACATCCATTGAAGCCCATTGAGGTCGATTGTCACTTTGTGTTGATTGAAAATTTTCAAAGTCTATCATCGTAAGATGAAGTCGAGTCTCATCAATTCTCATATATTTGAGTGAATTTGCAACATCTTGGTCAGATATCGTCGATTTACATCCTTTGAATCCCATTGAGGTCGATTGTGACTTTGTGTTGATTGAAAATTTTCAAAGTCTATCTTCCTAATTTGTAGTAGAATCTCATCAATTCTTATATATTTGAGTGAGTTTGCAACATCTTGGTCAGATATCGTCGATTTACATCCATTGAAGCCCATTGAGGTCGCTTGTCACTCTGTGTTGATTGAAAATTTTCAAAGTCTATCTTCCCAATTTGGAGTCGAATATCATAAATTCTTATATATTTGAGTGAGTTTGAAACATCTTGGTCAGATATCGTCGATTTACATCCATTGAAGCCCATTGAGGTCGATTGTCACTTTGTGTTGATTGAAAATTTTCAAAGTCTATCTTCCTAATTTGAAGTCGAATCTCATCAATTCTTATATATTTGAGTGAGTTTGCAACATCTTGGTCAGATATCGTCGATTTACATCCATTGAAGCCCGTTGAGGTCGATTGTCACTCTGTGTTGATTGAAAATTTTCAAAGTCTATCTTCCTAATTTGAAGTCGAATCTCATCAACTCTTATATATTTGAGTGAGTTTGAAACATCTTGGTCAGATATCGTCGATTTACATCCATTGAAGCCCATTGAGGTCGATTGTCACTTTGTGTTGATTGAAAATTTTCAAAGTCTATCTTCCTAATTTGAAGTCGAATCTCATCAATTCTTATATATTTGAGTGAGTTTGCAACATCTTGGTCAGATATCGTCGATTTACATCCATTGAAGCCCATTGAGGTCGATTGTCACTTTGTGTTGATTGAAAATTTTCAAAGTCTATCTTCCCAATTTGGAGTCGAATATCATAAATTCTTATATACTTGAGTGAGTTTGCAACATCTTGGTCAGATATCGTCGATTTACATCCATTGAAGCCAATTGAGGTCGATTATCACTTGGTGTTGATTGAAAATTTTCAGTCTATCTTCCTAAGTTGAAGTCGAGTCTCATCAATTCTTATATATTTGAGTGAGTTCACATCTAACTTCGACAGATATCGTCGATTCACATCCATTGAAGCCCATTGAGGTCGATTGTCACTTTGTGTTGATTGAAAATTTTCAAAGTCTATCATCGTAAGATGAAGTCGAGTCTCATCAATTCTCATATATTTGAGTGAGTTTGCAACATCTTGGTCAGATATCGTCGATTTACATCCTTTGAATCCCATTGAGGTCGATTGTGACTTTGTGTTGATTGAAAATTTTCAAAGTCTATCTTCCTAATTTGTAGTAGAATCTCATCAATTCTTATATATTTGAGTGAGTTTGCAACATCTTGGTCAGATATCGTCGATTTACATCCATTGAAGCCCGTTGAGGTCGATTGTCACTCTGTGTTGATTGAAAATTTTCAAAGTCTATCTTCCTAATTTGAAGTCGAATCTCATCAACTCTTATATATTTGAGTGAGTTTGAAACATCTTGGTCAGATATCGTCGATTTACATCCATTGAAGCCCATTGAGGTCGATTGTCACTTTGTGTTGATTGAAAATTTTCAAAGTCTATCTTCCTAATTTGAAGTCGAATCTCATCAATTCTTATATATTTGAGTGAGTTTGCAACATCTTGGTCAGATATCGTCGATTTACATCCATTGAAGCCCATTGAGGTCGATTGTCACTTTGTGTTGATTGAAAATTTTCAAAGTCTATCTTCCCAATTTGGAGTCGAATATCATAAATTCTTATATACTTGAGTGAGTTTGCAACATCTTGGTCAGATATCGTCGATTTACATCCATTGAAGCCAATTGAGGTCGATTATCACTTGGTGTTGATTGAAAATTTTCAGTCTATCTTCCTAAGTTGAAGTCGAGTCTCATCAATTCTTATATATTTGAGTGAGTTCACATCTAACTTCGACAGATATCGTCGATTCACATCCATTGAAGCCCATTGAGGTCGATTGTCACTTTGTGTTGATTGAAAATTTTCAAAGTCTATCATCGTAAGATGAAGTCGAGTCTCATCAATTCTCATATATTTGAGTGAGTTTGCAACATCTTGGTCAGATATCGTCGATTTACATCCTTTGAAGCCCATTGAGGTCGATTGTGACTTTGTGTTGATTGAAAATTTTCAAAGTCTATCTTCCTAATTTGTAGTCGAATCTCATCAATTCTTATATATTTGAGTGAGTTTGCAACATCTTGGTCAGATATCGTCGATTTACATCCATTGAAGCAGATTGAGGTCGATTGTCACTCTGTGTTGATTGAAAATTTTCAAAGTCTATCTTCCTAATTTGAAGTCGAATCTCATCAATTGTTATATATTTGAGTGAGTTTGCAACATCTTGGTCAGATATCGTCGATTTACATCCATTGAAGCAGATTGAGGTCGATTGTCACTTTGTGTTGATTGAAAATTTTCAATGTCTGTCTTCCTAATTTGAAGTCGAATCTCATCAATTGTTATATATTTGAGTGAGTTTGCAACATCTTGGTCAGATATCGTCGATTTACATCCATTGAAGCAGATTGAGGTCGATTGTCACTTTGTGTTGATTGAAAATTTTCAAAGTCTACCTTCCCAATTTGGAGTCGAATATCATAATTTCTTATATATTTGAGTTAGTTTCCAAAATCTTGGTCAGATATCGTCGATTCACATCCATTGAAGCCCATTGAGGTCGATTGTCACTTTGTGTTGATTGAAAATTTTCAAAGTCTATCTTCCCAATTTGGAGTCGAATATCATAAATTGTTATATACTTGAGTGAGTTTGCAACATCTTGGTCAGATATCGTCGATTTACATCCATTGAAGCCCATTGAGGTCGATTGTCACTTTGTGTTGATTGAAAATTTTCAAAGTCTATCTTCCTAATTTGAAGTCGAATCTCATCAATTCTTATATATTTGAGTGAGTTTGCAACATCTTGGTCAGATATCGTCGATTTACATCCATTGAAGCCCATTGAGGTCGATTGTCACTTTGTGTTGATTGAAAATTTTCAAAGTCTATCTTCCCAATTTGGAGTCGAATATCATAAATTCTTATATACTTGAGTGAGTTTGCAACATCTTGGTCAGATATCGTCGATTTACATCCATTGAAGCCAATTGAGGTCGATTATCACTTGGTGTTGATTGAAAATTTTCAGTCTATCTTCCTAAGTTGAAGTCGAGTCTCATCAATTCTTATATATTTGAGTGAGTTCACATCTAACTTCGACAGATATCGTCGATTTACATCCATTGAAGCCCATTGAGGTCGATTGTCACTTTGTGTTGATTGAAAATTTTCAAAGTCTATCATCGTAAGATGAAGTCGAGTCTCATCAATTCTCATATATTTGAGTGAGTTTGCAACATCTTGGTCAGATATCGTCGATTTACATCCTTTGAATCCCATTGAGGTCGATTGTGACTTTGTGTTGATTGAAAATTTTCAAAGTCTATCTTCCTAATTTGTAGTAGAATCTCATCAATTCTTATATATTTGAGTGAGTTTGCAACATCTTGGTCAGATATCGTCGATTTACATCCATTGAAGCCCATTGAGGTCGCTTGTCACTCTGTGTTGATTGAAAATTTTCAAAGTCTATCTTCCCAATTTGGAGTCGAATATCATAAATTCTTATATATTTGAGTGAGTTTGAAACATCTTGGTCAGATATCGTCGATTTACATCCATTGAAGCCCATTGAGGTCGATTGTCACTTTGTGTTGATTGAAAATTTTCAAAGTCTATCTTCCTAATTTGGAGTCGAATCTCATCAATTCTTATATATTTGAGTCAGTTTGCAACATCTTGGTCAGATATCGTCGATTTACATCCATTGAAGCAGATTGAGGTCGCTTGTCACTCTGTGTTGATTGAAAATTTTCAAAGTCTATCTTCCCAATTTGGAGTCGAATATCATAAATTCTTATATATTTGAGTGAGTTTGCAACATCTTGGTCAGATATCGTCGATTCACATCCATTGAAGCAGATTGAGGTCGATTGTCACTTTGTGTTGATTGAAAATGTTCAAAGTCTATCTCCCTAAGTTGGAGTCGAGTCTCATCAATTCTTATATATTTGAGTGAGTTCGCATTTAACTTCGACAGATATCGTCGGTTTACATCCATTGAAGCCCATTGAGGTCGATTGTCACTTTGTGTTGATTGAAAATTTTCAAAGTCTATCTTCCTAATTTGTAGTCGAATCTCATCAATTCTTATATATTTGAGTGAGTTTGCAACATCTTGGTCAGATATCGTCGATTTACATCCATTGAAGCAGATTGAGGTCGATTGTCACTCTGTGTTGATTGAAAGTTTTCAAAGTCTATCTTCCTAAGTTGAAGTTGAGTCTCATCAATTCTTATATATTTGAGTGAGTTTGCAACATCTTGGTCAGATATCGTCGATTTACATCCATTGAAGCACATTGAGGTCGATTGTCACTTTGTGTTGATTGAAAATTTTCAAAGTCTATCTTCCCAATTTGGAGTCGAATATCATAAATTGTTATATACTTGAGTGAGTTTGCAACATCTTGGTCAGATATCGTCGATTTACATCCATTGAAGCCCATTGAGGTCGATTGTCACTTTGTGTTGATTGAAAATTTTCAAAGTCTATCTTCCCAATTAGGAGTCGAATATCATAAATTCTCATATATTTGAGTGAGTTTGCAACATCTTGGTCAGATATCGTCGATTTACATCCATTGAAGCCCATTGAGGTCGATTATCACTTGGTGTTGATTGAAAATTTTCAGTCTATCTTCCTAAGTTGAAGTCGAGTCTCATCAATTCTTATATATTTGAGTGAGTTCACATCTAACTCCGACAGATATCGTCGATTTACATCCATTGAAGCCCATTGAGGTCGAATGTCACTTTGTGTTGATTGAAAATTTTCAAAGTCTATCTTCCTAACTTGAAGTTGAGTCTCATCAATTCTTATATATTTAAGTGAGTTTCCAAAATCGTGGTCAGATATCGTCGATTTACATCCATTGAAGCCCATTGAGGTCGATTGTCACTTTGTGTTGATTGAAAATTTTCAAAGTCTATCTTCCCAATTTGGAGTCGAATATCATAAATTCTTATATACTTGAGTGAGTTTGCAACATCTTGGTCAGATATCGTCGATTTACATCCATTGAAGCCCATTGAGGTCGATTATCACTTGGTGTTGATTGAAAATTTTCAGTCTATCTTCCTAAGTTGAAGTCGAGTCTCATCAATTCTTATATATTTGAGTGAGTTCACATCTAACTCCGACAGATATCGTCGATTTACATCCATTGAAGCCCATTGAGGTCGAATGTCACTTTGTGTTGATTGAAAATTTTCAAAGTCTATCTTCCTAACTTGAAGTTGAGTCTCATCAATTCTTATATATTTAAGTGAGTTTGCAACATCTTGGTCAGATATCGTCGATTTACATCTATTGAAGCCCATTGAGGTCGATTGTCACTTTGTGTTGATTGAAAATTTTCAAAGTCTATCTTCCCAATTAGGAGTCGAATATCATAAATTCTTATATATTTGAGTGAGTTTCCAAAATCTTGGTCAGATATCGTCGATTTACATCCATTGAAGCCCATTGAGGTCGATTGTCACTTTGTGTTGATTGAAAATTTTCAAAGTCTATCTTCCCAATTTGGAGTCGAATATCATAAATTCTTATATACTTGAGTGAGTTTG
This sequence comes from Diorhabda sublineata, assembly GCF_026230105.1. NCBI lineage: Eukaryota > Metazoa > Arthropoda > Insecta > Coleoptera > Chrysomelidae > Diorhabda > Diorhabda sublineata. The sequence goes on along the minus strand of NC_079483.1, from coordinate 941,747 downwards.
CAACATCTTGGTCAGATATCGTCGATTTACATCCATTGAAGCCCATTGAGGTCGATTATCACTTGGTGTTGATTGAAAATTTTCAGTCTATCTTCCTAAGTTGAAGTCGAGTCTCATCAATTCTTATATATTTGAGTGAGTTCACATCTAACTTCGACAGATGTCGTCGATTTATATCCATTGAAGCCCATTGAGGTCGATTGTCACTTTGTGTTGATTGAAAATTTTCAAAGTCTATCATCGTAAGATGAAGTCGAGTCTCATCAATTCTCATATATTTGAGTGAGTTTGCAACATCTTGGTCAGATATCGTCGATTTACATCCTTTGAATCCCATTGAGGTCGATTGTGACTTTGTGTTGATTGAAAATTTTCAAAGTCTATCTTCCTAATTTGTAGTAGAATCTCATCAATTCTTATATATTTGAGTGAGTTTGCAACATCTTGGTCAGATATCGTCGATTTACATCCATTGAAGCCCATTGAGGTCGATTGTCACTTTGTGTTGATTGAAAACTTTCAAAGTCTATCTTCCTAATTTGAAGTCGAATCTCATCAATTGTTATATATTTGAGTGAGTTTGCAACATCTTGGTCAGATATCGTCGATTCACATCCATTGAAGCGAATTGAGGTCGATTGTCACTTTGTGTTGATTGAAAATTTTCAAAGTCTATCTCCCTAAGTTGAAGTCGAGGCTCATCAATTCTTATATATTTGAGTGAGTTCGCATTTAGCTTCGACAGATAGCGTCGGTTTACATCCATTGAAGCCCATTGAGGTCGATTGTCACTTTGTGTTGATTGAAAAGTTTCAAAGTCTATCTTCCTAATTTGTAGTCGAATCTCATCAATTCTCATATATTTGAGTGAGTTTGCAACATCTTGGTCAGATATCGTCGATTTACATCCATTGAAGCCCATTGAGGTCGATTATCACTTGGTGTTGATTGAAAATTTTCAGTCTATCTTCCTAAGTTGAAGTCGAGTCTCATCAATTCTTATATATTTGAGTGAGTTCACATCTAACTTCGACAGATGTCGTCGATTTATATCCATTGAAGCCCATTGAGGTCGATTGTCACTTTGTGTTGATTGAAAATTTTCAAAGTCTATCATCGTAAGATGAAGTCGAGTCTCATCAATTCTCATATATTTGAGTGAGTTTGCAACATCTTGGTCAGATATCGTCGATTTACATCCTTTGAATCCCATTGAGGTCGATTGTGACTTTGTGTTGATTGAAAATTTTCAAAGTCTATCTTCCTAATTTGTAGTAGAATCTCATCAATTCTTATATATTTGAGTGAGTTTGCAACATCTTGGTCAGATATCGTCGATTTACATCCATTGAAGCCCATTGAGGTCGATTGTCACTTTGTGTTGATTGAAAATTTTCAAAGTCTATCTTCCTAATTTGAAGTCGAATCTCATCAATTGTTATATATTTGAGTGAGTTTGCAACATCTTGGTCAGATATCGTCGATTTACATCCATTGAAGCCCATTGAGGTCGATTGTCACTTTGTGTTGATTGAAAATTTTCAAAGTCTATCTTCCTAATTTGAAGTCGAATCTCATCAATTGTTATATATTTGAGTGAGTTTGCAACATCTTGGTCAGATATCGTCGATTCACATCCATTGAAGCGAATTGAGGTCGATTGTCACTTTGTGTTGATTGAAAATTTTCAAAGTCTATCTCCCTAAGTTGAAGTCGAGGCTCATCAATTCTTATATATTTGAGTGAGTTCGCATTTAGCTTCGACAGATAGCGTCGGTTTACATCCATTGAAGCCCATTGAGGTCGATTGTCACTTTGTGTTGATTGAAAAGTTTCAAAGTCTATCTTCCTAATTTGTAGTCGAATCTCATCAATTCTTATATATTTGAGTAAGTTTGCAACATCTTGGTCAGATATCGTCGATTTACATCCATTGAAGCCCATTGAGGTCGATTGTCACTTTGTGTTGATTGAAAATTTTCAAAGTCTATCTTCCTAATTTGGAGTCGAATCTCATCAATTCTTATATATTCGAGTGAGTTTGCAACATCTTGGTCAGATATCGTCGATTTACATCCATTGAATCTCATTGAGGTCGATTGTCACTTTGTGTTGATTGAAAATTTTCAAAGTCTATCTTCCTAATTTGAAGTCGAATCTCATCAATTATTATATATTTAAGTGAGTTTGCAACATCTTGGTCAGATATCGTCGATTTACATCCATTGAAGCCCATTGAGGTCGATTGTCACTTTGTGTTGATTGAAAATTTTCAAAGTCTATCTTCCTAATTTGGAGTCGAATCTCATCAATTCTTATATATTCGAGTGAGTTTGCAACATCTTGGTCAGATATCGTCGATTTACATCCATTGAATCTCATTGAGGTCGATTGTCACTTTGTGTTGATTGAAAATTTTCAAAGTCTATCTTCCTAATTTGAAGTCGAATCTCATCAATTATTATATATTTAAGTGAGTTTGCAATATCTTGTTAAGATATCGTCGATTTACATCCATTCAAGAAGCAGATTGAGGTCGTTTGTCACTCTGTGTTGATTGAAAATTTTTAAAGTCTATCTTCCTAATTTAAAGTCGAATCTCATCAATTGTTATATATTTGAGTGAGTTTGCAACATCTTGGTCAGATATCGTCGATTTACATCCATTGAAGCACATTGAGGTCGTTTGTCACTCTGTGTTGATTGAAAATTTTTAAAGTCTATCCTCCTAATTTAAAGTCGAATCTCATCAATTGTTATATATTTGAGTGAGTTTGCAACATCTTGGTCGGATATCGTCGATTTACATCCATTGAAGCAGATTGAGGTCGCTTGTCACTTTGTGTTGATTGAAAATTTTCAAAGTCTATCTTCCCAATTTGGAGTCGAATATCATAAATTCTTATATATTTGAGTGAGTTTGCAACATCTTGGTTAGATATCGTCGATTTACATCCATTGAAGCCCATTGAGGTCGATAGTCACTATGTGTTGATTGAAAATTTTCAAAGTCTATCTTCCTAATTTGAAGTCGAATCTCATCAATTCTTATATATTCGAGTGAGTTTGCAACATCTTGGTCAGATATCGTCGATTTACATCCATCGAAGCCCATTGAGGTCGATTGTCACTTTGTGTTGATTGAAAATTTTCAAAGTCTATCTTCCTAATTTGGAGTCGAATCTCATCAATTCTTATATATTCGAGTGAGTTTGCAACATCTTGGTCAGATATCGTCGATTTACATCCATTGAATCTCATTGAGGTCGATTGTCACTTTGTGTTGATTGAAAATTTTCAAAGTCTATCTTCCTAATTTGAAGTCGAATCTCATCAATTGTTATATATGTAAGTGAGTTTGCAATATCTTGGTAAGATATCGTCGATTTACATCCATTCAAGCAGATTGAGGTCGTTTGTCACTCTGTGTTGATTGAAAATTTTCAAAGTCTATCTTCCTAATTTGAAGTCGAATCTCATCAATTGTTATATATTTAAGTGAGTTTGCAATATCTTGGTAAGATATCGTCGATTTACATCCATTCAAGCAGATTGAGGTCGTTTGTCACTCTGTGTTGATTGAAAATTTTTAAAGTCTATCCTCCTAATTTCAAGTCGAATCTCATCAATTGTTATATATTTGAGTGAGTTTGCAACATCTTGGTCAGATATCGTCGATTTACATCCATTGAAGCAGATTGAGGTCGCTTGTCATTTTGTGTTGATTGAAAATTTTCAGAGTCTATCTTCCCAATTTGGAGTCGAATATCATAAATTCTTATATATTTGAGTGAGTTTGCAACATCTTGGTTAGATATCGTCGATTTACATCCATTGAAGCCCATTGAGGTCGATAGTCACTATGTGTTGATTGAAAATTTTCAAAGTCTATCTTCCCAATTTGGAGTCGAATATCATGAATTCTTATATATTTGAGTGAGTTTGCAACATCTTGGTCAGATATCGTCGATTTACATCCATTGAAGCCCATTGAGGTCGATTGTCACTTTGTGTTGATTGAAAATTTTCAAAGTCTATCTTCCTAATTTGAAGTCGAATCTCATCAATTGTTATATATTTGAGTGAGTTTGCAACATCTTGGTCAGATATCGTCGATTTACATGCATTGAATCCCATTGAGGTCGATTGTGACTTTGTGTTGATTCAAAATTTTCAAAGTCTATTTCCCTAAGTTGAAGTCGAGTCTCATCAATTCTTATATATTTGAGTGAGTTCGCATTTAACTTCGACAGATATCGTCTGTTTACATCCATTGAAGCCCATTGAGGTCGATTGTCACTTTGTGTTAATTGAAAATTTTCAAAGTCTATCTTCCTAATTTGTAGTCGAATCTCATCAATTCTTATATATTTGAGTGAGTTTGCAACATCTTGGTCAGATATCGTCGATTTACATCCATTGAAGCCCATTGAGGTCGATTGTCACTTTGTGTTGATTGAAAATTTTCAAAGTCTATCTTCCTAATTTGAAGTCGAATCTCATCAATTGTTATATATTTGAGTGAGTTTGCAACATCTTGGTCAGATATCGTCGATTCACATCCATTGAAGTGAATTGAGGTCGATTGTCACTTTGTGTTGATTGAAAATTTTCAAAGTCTATCTCCCTAAGTTGAAGTCGAGTCTCATCAATTCTTATATATTTGAGTGAGTTCGCAATTAGCTTCGACAGATAGCGTCGGTTTACATCCATTGAAGCCCATTGAGGTCGATTGTCACTTTGTGTTGATTGAAAATTTTCAAAGTCTATCTTCCTAATTTGTAGTCGAATCTCATCAATTCTTATATATTTGAGTGAGTTTGCAACATCTTGGTCAGATATCGTCGATTTACATCCATTGAAGCCCATTGAGGTCGATTGTCACTTTGTGTTGATTGAAAATTTTCAAAGTCTATCTTCCTAATTTGAAGTCGAATCTCATCAATTGTTATATATTTGAGTGAGTTTGCAACATCTTGGTCAGATATCGTCGATTCACATCCATTGAAGCGAATTGAGGTCGATTGTCACTTTGTGTTGATTGAAAATTTTCAAAGTCTATCTCCCTAAGTTGAAGTCGAGTCTCATCAATTCTTATATATTTGAGTGAGTTCGCATTTAGCTTCGACAGATAGCGTCGGTTTACATCCATTGGAGCCCATTGAGGTCGATTGTCACTTTGTGTTGATTGAAAATTTTCAAAGTCTATCTTCCTAATTTGTAGTCGAATCTCATCAATTCTTATATATTTGAGTGAGTTTGCAACATCTTGGTCGGATATCGTCGATTTACATCCATTGAAGCCCATTGAGGTCGATTGTCACTTTGTGTTGATTGAAAATTTTCAAAGTCTATCTTCCTAATTTGGAGTCGAATCTCATCAATTCTTATATATTCGAGTGAGTTTGCAACATCTTGGTCAGATATCGTCGATTTACATCCATCGAAGCCCATTGTGGTCGATTGTCACTTTGTGTTGATTGAAAATTTTCAAAGTCTATCTTCCTAATTTGGAGTCGAATCTCATCAATTCTTATATATTCGAGTGAGTTTGCAACATCTTGGTCAGATATCGTCGATTTACATCCATTGAATCTCATTGAGGTCGATTGTCACTTTGTGTTGATTGAAAATTTTCAAAGTCTATCTTCCTAATTTGAAGTCGAATCTCATCAATTGTTATATATGTAAGTGAGTTTGCAATATCTTGGTAAGATATCGTCGATTTACATCCATTCAAGCAGATTGAGGTCGTTTGTCACTCTGTGTTGATTGAAAATTTTCAGAGTCTATCTTCCTAATTTGAAGTCGAATCTCATCAATTGTTATATATTTAAGTGAGTTTGCAATATCTTGGTAAGATATCGTCGATTTACATCCATTCAAGCAGATTGAGGTCGTTTGTCACTCTGTGTTGATTGAAAATTTTTAAAGTCTATCCTCCTAATTTAAAGTCGAATCTCATCAATTGTTATATATTTGAGTGAGTTTGCAACATCTTGGTCAGATATCGTCGATTTACATCCATTGAAGCAGATTGAGGTCGCTTGTCACTTTGTGTTGATTGAAAATTTTCAGAGTCTATCTTCCCAATTTGGAGTCGAATATCATAAATTCTTATATATTTGAGTGAGTTTGCAACATCTTGGTTAGATATCGTCGATTTACATCCATTGAAGCCCATTGAGGTCGATAGTCACTATGTGTTGATTGAAAATTTTCAAAGTCTATCTTCCCAATTTGGAGTCGAATATCATGAATTCTTATATATTTGAGTGAGTTTGCAACATCTTGGTCAGATATCGTCGATTTACATCCATTGAAGCCCATTGAGGTCGATTGTCACTTTGTGTTGATTGAAAATTTTCAAAGTCTATCTTCCTAATTTGAAGTCGAATCTCATCAATTGTTATATATTTGAGTGAGTTTGCAACATCTTGGTCAGATATCGTCGATTTACATGCATTGAATCCCATTGAGGTCGATTGTGACTTTGTGTTGATTGAAAATTTTCAAAGTCTATCTCCCTAAGTTGAAGTCGAGTCTCATCAATTCTTATATATTTGAGTGAGTTCGCATTTAACTTCGACAGATATCGTCTGTTTACATCCATTGAAGCCCATTGAGGTCGATTGTCACTTTGTGTTGATTGAAAATTTTCAAAGTCTATCTTCCTAATTTGAGGTCGAATCTCATCAATTGTTATATATTTGAGTGAGTTTGTAACATCTTGGTCAGATATCGTCGATTTACATCCATTGAATCCCATTGAGGTCGATTGTGACTTTGTGTTGATTGAAAATTTTCAAAGTCTATCTTCCTAATTTGTAGTCGAATCTCATCAGATCTTATATGTTTAAGTGAGTTTGCAATATCTTGGTCAGATATCGTCGATTTACATCCATTGAAGCAGATTGAGGTCGATTGTCACTTTGTGTTGATTGAAAATTTTCAAAGTCTATCTTCCTAATTTGAAGTCGAATCTCATCAATTGTTATATATGTAAGTGAGTTTGCAATATCTTGGTAAGATATCGTCGATTTACATCCATTCAAGCAGATTGAGGTCGTTTGTCACTCTGTGTTGATTGAAAATTTTCAGAGTCTATCTTCCTAATTTGAAGTCGAATCTCATCAATTGTTATATATTTAAGTGAGTTTGCAATATCTTGGTAAGATATCGTCGATTTACATCCATTCAAGCAGATTGAGGTCGTTTGTCACTCTGTGTTGATTGAAAATTTTTAAAGTCTATCCTCCTAATTTAAAGTCGAATCTCATCAATTGTTATATATTTGAGTGAGTTTGCAACATCTTGGTCAGATATCGTCGATTTACATCCATTGAAGCAGATTGAGGTCGCTTGTCACTTTGTGTTGATTGAAAATTTTCAGAGTCTATCTTCCCAATTTGGAGTCGAATATCATAAATTCTTATATATTTGAGTGAGTTTGCAACATCTTGGTTAGATATCGTCGATTTACATCCATTGAAGCCCATTGAGGTCGATAGTCACTATGTGTTGATTGAAAATTTTCAAAGTCTATCTTCCCAATTTGGAGTCGAATATCATGAATTCTTATATATTTGAGTGAGTTTGCAACATCTTGGTCAGATATCGTCGATTTACATCCATTGAAGCCCATTGAGGTCGATTGTCACTTTGTGTTGATTGAAAATTTTCAAAGTCTATCTTCCTAATTTGAAGTCGAATCTCATCAATTGTTATATATTTGAGTGAGTTTGCAACATCTTGGTCAGATATCGTCGATTTACATGCATTGAATCCCATTGAGGTCGATTGTGACTTTGTGTTGATTGAAAATTTTCAAAGTCTATCTCCCTAAGTTGAAGTCGAGTCTCATCAATTCTTATATATTTGAGTGAGTTCGCATTTAACTTCGACAGATATCGTCTGTTTACATCCATTGAAGCCCATTGAGGTCGATTGTCACTTTGTGTTGATTGAAAATTTTCAAAGTCTATCTTCCTAATTTGAGGTCGAATCTCATCAATTGTTATATATTTGAGTGAGTTTGTAACATCTTGGTCAGATATCGTCGATTTACATCCATTGAATCCCATTGAGGTCGATTGTGACTTTGTGTTGATTGAAAATTTTCAAAGTCTATCTTCCTAATTTGTAGTCGAATCTCATCAGATCTTATATGTTTAAGTGAGTTTGCAATATCTTGGTCAGATATCGTCGATTTACATCCATTGAAGCAGATTGAGGTCGATTGTCACTTTGTGTTGATTGAAAATTTTCAAAGTCTATCTCCCTAAGTTGAAGTCGAGTCTCATCAATTCTTATATATTTGAGTGAGTTCGCATTTAGCTACGACAGATAGCGTCGGTTTACATCCATTGAAGCCCATTGAGGTCGATTGTCACTTTGTGTTGATTGAAAATTTTCAAAGTCTATCTTCCTAATTTGTAGTCGAATCTCATCAATTCTTATATATTTGAGTGAGTTTGCAACATCTTGGTCAGATATCGTCGATTTACATCCATTGAAGCCCATTGAGGTCGATTGTCACTTTGTGTTGATTGAAAATTTTCAAAGTCTATCTTCCTAATTTGAAGTCGAATCTCATCAATTGTTATATATTTGAGTGAGTTTGCAACATCATGGTCAGATATCGTCGATTCACATCCATTGAAGCGAATTGAGGTCGATTGTCACTTTGTGTTGATTGAAAATTTTCAAAGTCTATCTCCCTAAGTTGAAGTCGAGTCTCATCAACTCTTATATATTTGAGTGAGTTCGCATTTAGCTTCGACAGATAGCGTCGGTTTACATCCATTGAAGCCCATTGAGGTCGATTGTCACTTTGTGTTGATTGAAAATTTTCAAAGTCTATCTTCCTAATTTGTAGTCTAATCTCATCAATTCTTATATATTTGAGTGAGTTTGCAACATCTTGGTCGGATATCGTCGATTTACATCCATTGAAGCCCATTGAGGTCGATTGTCACTTTGTGTTGATTGAAAATTTTCAAAGTCTATCTTCCTAATTTGGAGTCGAATCTCATCAATTCTTATATATTCGAGTGAGTTTGCAACATATTGGTCAGATATCGTCGATTTACATCCATTGAAGCCCATTGAGGTCGATTGTTACTTTGTGTTGATTGAAAATTTTCAAAGTCTATCTTCCTAATTTGGAGTCGAATCTCATCAATTCTTATATATTCGAGTGAGTTTGCAACATCTTGGTCAGATATCGTCGATTTACATCCATTGAATCTCATTGAAGTCGATTGTCACTTTGTGTTGATTGAAAATTTTCAAAGTCTATCTTCCTAATTTGAAGTCGAATCTCATCAATTGTTATATATGTGAGTGAGTTTGCAATATCTTGGTAAGATATCGTCGATTTACATCCATTCAAGCAGATTGAGGTCGTTTGTCACTCTGTGTTGATTGAAAATTTTCAGAGTCTATCTTCCTAATTTGAAGTCGAATCTCATCAATTGTTATATATTTAAGTGAGTTTGCAATATCTTGGTAAGATATCGTCGATTTACATCCATTCAAGCAGATTGAGGTCGTTTGTCACTCTGTGTTGATTGAAAATTTTTAAAGTCTATCCTCCTAATTTAAAGTCGAATCTCATCAATTGTTATATATTTGAGTGAGTTTGCAACATCTTGGTCAGATATCGTCGATTTACATCCATTGAAGCAGATTGAGGTCGATTGTCACTTTGTGTTGATTGAAAATTTTCAAAGTCTATCTTCCTAAGTTGAAGTCGAATCTCATCAATTCTTATATATTTAAGTGAGTTTGCAACATCTTGGTCAGATATCGTCGATTTACATCCATTTAAGCAGATTGAGGTCGATTGTCACTTTGTGTTGATTGAAAATTTTCAAAGTCTATCTTCCTAATTTGTAGTCGATTTTCATCAATTCTTATATATTTGAGTCAGTTTGCAACATCTTGGTCAGCTATCGTCGATTCACATCCATTGAAGCAGATTGAGGTCGATTGTCACTCTGTGTTGATTGAAAATTTTCAAAGTCTATCTTCCTAAGTTGGAGTCGAATCTCATCAATTCTTATATATTTAAGTGAGTTTGCAACATCTTGGTAAGATATCGTCGATTTACATCCATTGATGCAGATTGAGGTCGATTGTCACTTTGTGTTGATTGAAAATTTTCAAAGTCTATCTTCCCAATTTGGAGTCGAATATCATAAATTCTTATATATTTGAGTGAGTTTGCAACATCTTGGTCAGATATCGTCGATTTACATCCATTGAGGTCGATTGTCACTTTGTGTTGATTGAAAATTTTCAAAGTCTATCTTCCCAATTTGGAGTCGAATATCATAAATTCTTATATATTTGAGTGAGTTTGCAACATCTTGGTCGGATGTCGTCGATTTACATCCATTGAAACCCATTGAGGTCGATTGTCACTTTGTGTTGATTGAAAATTTTCAAAGTCTATCTTCCTAATTTGGAGTCGAATCTCATCAATTCTTATATATTCGAGTGAGTTTGCAACATCTTGGTCAGATATCGTCGATTTACATCCATTGAATCTCATTGAGGTCGATTGTCACTTTGTGTTGATTGAAAATTTTCAAAGTCTATCTTCCTAATTTGAAGTCGAATCTCATCAATTGTTATATATGTAAGTGAGTTTGCAATATCTTGGTAAGATATCGTCGATTTACATCCATTCAAGCAGATTGAGGTCGTTTGTCACTCTGTGTTGATTGAAAATTTTCAGAGTCTATCTTCCTAATTTGAAGTCGAATCTCATCAATTGTTATATATTTAAGTGAGTTTGCAATATCTTGGTAAGATATCGTCGATTTACATCCATTCAAGCAGATTGAGGTCGTTTGTCACTCTGTGTTGATTGAAAATTTTTAAAGTCTATCCTCCTAATTTAAAGTCGAATCTCATCAATTGTTATATATTTGAGTGAGTTTGCAACATCTTGGTCAGATATCGTCGATTTACATCCATTGAAGCAGATTGAGGTCGCTTGTCACTTTGTGTTGATTGAAAATTTTCAAAGTCTATCTTCCCAATTTGGAGTCGAATATCATAAATTCTTATATATTTGAGTGAGTTTGCAACATCTTGGTTAGATATCGTCGATTTACATCCATTGAAGCCCATTGAGGTCGATAGTCACTATGTGTTGATTGAAAATTTTCAAAGTCTATCTTCCCAATTTGGAGTCGAATATCATGAATTCTTATATATTTGAGTGAGTTTGCAACATCTTGGTCAGATATCGTCGATTTACATCCATTGAAGCCCATTGAGGTCGATTGTCACTTTGTGTTGATTGAAAATTTTCAAAGTCTATCTTCCTAATTTGAAGTCGAATCTCATCAATTGTTATATATTTGAGTGAGTTTGCAACATCTTGGTCAGATATCGTCGATTTACATGCATTGAATCCCATTGAGGTCGATTGTGACTTTGTGTTGATTGAAAATTTTCAAAGTCTATCTCCCTAAGTTGAAGTCGAGTCTCATCAATTCTTATATATTTGAGTGAGTTCGCATTTAACTTCGACAGATATCGTCTGTTTACATCCATTGAAGCCCATTGAGGTCGATTGTCACTTTGTGTTGATTGAAAATTTTCAAAGTCTATCTTCCTAATTTGAGGTCGAATCTCATCAATTGTTATATATTTGAGTGAGTTTGCAACATCTTGGTCAGATATCGTCGATTTACATCCATTGAATCCCATTGAGGTCGATTGTGACTTTGTGTTGATTGAAAATTTTCAAAGTCTATCTTCCTAATTTGTAGTCGAATCTCATCAGATCTTATATGTTTAAGTGAGTTTGCAATATCTTGGTCAGATATCGTCGATTTACATCCATTGAAGCAGATTGAGGTCGATTGTCACTTTGTGTTGATTGAAAATTTTCAAAGTCTATCTCCCTAAGTTGAAGTCGAGTCTCATCAATTCTTATATATTTGAGTGAGTTTGCAACATCTTGGTCAGATATCGTCGATTTACATCCATTGAAGCCCATTGAGGTCGATTGTCACTTTGTGTTGATTGAAAATTTTCAAAGTCTATCTTCCTAATTTGGAGTCGAATCTCATCAATTCTTATATATTCGAGTGAGTTTGCAACATATTGGTCAGATATCGTCGATTTACATCCATTGAAGCCCATTGAGGTCGATTGTCACTTTGTGTTGATTGAAAATTTTCAAAGTCTATCTTCCTAATTTGGAGTCGAATCTCATCAATTCTTATATATTCGAGTGAGTTTGCAACATCTTGGTCAGATATCGTCGATTTACATCCATTGAATCTCATTGAGGTCGATTGTCACTTTGTGTTGATTGAAAATTTTCAAAGTCTATCTTCCTAATTTGAAGTCGAATCTCATCAATTGTTATATATGTAAGTGAGTTTGCAATATCTTGGTAAGATATCGTCGATTTACATCCATTCAAGCAGATTGAGGTCGTTTGTCACTCTGTGTTGATTGAAAATTTTCAAAGTCTATCTTCCTAATTTGAAGTCGAATCTCATCAATTGTTATATATTTAAGTGAGTTTGCAATATCTTCGTAAGATATCGTCGATTTACATCCATTCAAGCAGAATGAGGTCGTTTGTCACTCTGTGTTGATTGAAAATTTTTAAAGTCTATCCTCCTAATTTAAAGTCGAATCTCATCAATTGTTATATATTTGAGTGAGTTTGCAACATCTTGGTCAGATATCGTCGATTTACATCCATTGAAGCAGATTGAGGTCGCTTGTCACTTTGTGTTGATTGAAAATTTTCAAAGTCTATCTTCCCAATTTGGAGTCGAATATCATAAATTCTTATATATTTGAGTGAGTTTGCAACATCTTGGTTAGATATCGTCGATTTACATCCATTGAAGCCCATTGAGGTCGATAGTCACTATGTGTTGATTGAAAATTTTCAAAGTCTATCTTCCCAATTTGGAGTCGAATATCATGAATTCTTATATATTTGAGTGAGTTTGCAACATCTTGGTCAGATATCGTCGATTTACATCCATTGAAGCCCATTGAGGTCGATTATCACTTTGTGTTGATTGAAAATTTTCAAAGTCTATCTTCCTAATTTGAAGTCGAATCTCATCAATTGTTATATATTTGAGTGAGTTTGCAACATCTTGGGTAGATATCGTCGATTCACTTCCATTGAAGCAGCTTGAGGTCGATTGTCACTTTGTGTTGATTGAAAATTTTCAAAGTCTATCTCCCTATGTTGAAGTCGAGTCTCATCAATTCTTATATATTTGAGTGAGTTCGCATTTAACTTCGACAGATATCGTCGATTTACATCCATTGAAGCAGATTGAGGTCGATTGTCACTCTGTGTTGATTAAAAATTCTCAAAGTCTATCTTCCTAAATTGAAGTTGAGTCTCATCAATTCTTATATATTTGAGTGAGTTTGCAACATCTTGGTCAGATATCGTCGATTTACATTCATTGAAGCCCACTGAGGTCGATTGTCACTTTGTGTTGATTGAAAATTTTCAAAGTCTATCTTCCTAATTTGGAGTCGAATCTCATCAATTCTTATATATTCGAGTGAGTTTGCAACATCTTGGTCAGATATCGTCGATTTACATCCATTGAATCCCATTGAGGTCGATTGTCACTTTGTGTTGATTGAAAATTTTCAAAGTCTATCTTCCTAAGTTGAAGTCGAATCTCATCAATTCTTATATATTTAAGTGAGTTTGCAACATCTTGGTCAGATATCGTCGATTTACATCCATTGAATCCCATTGAGGTCGATTGTCACTTTGTGTTGATTGAAAATTTTCAAAGTCTATCTTCCTAATTTGTAGTCGATTCTCATCAATTCTTATATATTTAAGTGAGTTTGCAACATCTTGGTCAGATATCGTCGATTTACATCCATTGAAGCCCATTGAGGTCGATTGTCACTTTGTGTTGATTGAAAATTTTTAAAGTCTATCTTCCTAAGTTGAAGTCGAATCTCATCAATTCTTATATATTCAAGTGAGTTTGCAACATCTTGGTCAGATATCGTCGATTTACATCCATTGAAGCAGATTGAGGTCGATTGTCACTTTGTGTTGATTGAAAATTTTCAAAGTCTATCTTCCTAATTTGTAGTCGATTTTCATCAATTCTTATATATTTGAGTCAGTTTGCAACATCTTGGTCAGCTATCGTCGATTCACATCCATTGAAGCAGATTGAGGTCGATTGTCACTCTGTGTTGATTGGAAATTTTCCAAGTCTATCTTCCTAAGTTGGAGTCGAATCTCATCAATTCTTATATATTTAAGTGAGTTTGCAACATCTTGGTCAGATATCGTCGATTTACATCCATTGATGCAGACTGAGGTCGATTGTCACTTTGTGTTGATTGAAAATTTTCAAAGTCTATCTTCCTAATTTGAAGTCGAATCTCATCAATTGTTATATATTTGAGTGAGTTTGCAACATCTTGGTCAGATATCGTCGATTCACTTCCATTGAAGCAGATTGAGGTCGATTGTCACTTTGTGTTGATTGAAAATTTTCAAAGTCTATCTCCCTATGTTGAAGTCGAGTCTCATCAATTCTTATATATTTGAGTGAGTTCGCATTTAACTTCGACAGATATCGTCGATTTACATCCATTGAAGCATATTGAGGTCGATTGTCACTTTGTGTTGATTGAAAATTTTCAAAGTCTATCTTCCTAAGTTGAAGTCGAATCTCATCAATTCTTATATATTTAAGTGAGTTTGCAACATCTTGGTCAGATATCGTCGATTTACATCCATTGAAGCAGATTGAGGTCGATTGTCACTTTGTGTTGATTGAAAATTTTCAAAGTCTATCTTACTAAGTTGAAGTAGAATCTCATCAATTCTTATATATTTAAGTGAGTTTGCAACATCTTGGTCAGATATCGTCGATTTACATCCATTTAAGCAAATTGAGGTCGATTGTCACTTTGTGTTGATTGAAAATTTTCAAAGTCTATCTTCCTAATTTGTAGTCGATTTTCATCAATTCTTATATATTTGAGTCAGTTTGCAACATCTTGGTCAGCTATCGTCGATTCACATCCATTGAAGCAGATTGAGGTCGATTGTCACTCTGTGTTGATTGAAAATTTTCAAAGTCTATCTTCCTAAGTTGGAGTCGAATCTCATCAATTCTTATATATTTAAGTGAGTTTGCAACATCTTGGTAAGATATCGTCGATTTACATCCATTGATGCAGATTGAGGTCGATTGTCACTTTGTGTTGATTGAAAATTTTCAAAGTCTATCTTCCCAATTTGGAGTCGAATATCATAAATTCTTATATATTTGAGTGAGTTTGCAACATCTTGGTCAGATATTGTCGATTTACATCCATTGAGGTCGATTGTCACTTTGTGTTGATTGAAAATTTTCAAAGTCTATCTTCCCAATTTGGAGTCGAATATCATAAATTCTTATATATTTGAGTGAGTTTGCAACATCTTGGTCGGATGTCGTCGATTTACATCCATTGAAGCCCATTGAGGTCGATTGTCACTTTGTGTTGATTGAAAATTTTCAAAGTCTATCTTCCCAATTTGGAGTCGAATATCATAAATTGTTATATACTTGAGTGAGTTTGCAACATCTTGGTCAGATATCGTCGATTTACATCCATTGTAGCCCATTGAGGTCGATTGTCACTTTGTGTTGATTGAAAATTTTCAAAGTCTATCTTCCTAAGTTGAAGTCGAATCTCATCAATTCTAATATATTTAAGCGAGTTTGCAACATCTTGGTAAGATATCGTCGATTTACATCCATTGATGCAGATTGAGGTCGATTGTCACTCTCTGTTGATTGAAAATTTTCAAAGTCTATCTTCCTAAGTTGAAGTCGAATCTCATCAATTCTTATATATTTAAGTGAGTTTGCAACATCTTGGTCAGATATCGTCGATTTACATCCATTGAAGCAGATTGAGGTCGATTGTCACTTTGTGTTGATTGAAAATTTTCAAAGTCTATCTTCCTAATTTGTAGTCGATTTTCATCAATTCTTATATATTTGAGTCAGTTTGCAACATCTTGGTCAGCTATCGTCGATTCACATCCATTGAAGCAGATTGAGGTCGATTGTCACTCTGTGTTGATTGAAAATTTTCAAAGTCTATCTTCCTAAGTTGGAGTCGAATCTCATCAATTCTTATATATTTAAGTGAGTTTGCAACATCTTGGTAAGATATCGTCGATTTACATCCATTGATGCAGATTGAGGTCGATTGTCACTTTGTGTTGATTGAAAATTTTCAAAGTCTATCTTCCCAATTTGGAGTCGAATATCATAAATTCTTATATATTTGAGTGAGTTTGCAACATCTTGGTCGGATATCGTCGATTTACATCCATTGAGGTCGATTGTCACTTTGTGTTGATTGAAAATTTTCAAAGTCTATCTTCCCAATTTGGAGTCGAATATCATAAATTGTTATATACTTGAGTGAACTTGCAACATCTTGGTCAGATATCGTCGATTTACATCCATTGTAGCCCATTGAGGTCGATTGTCACTTTGTGTTTATTGAAAATTTTCAAAGTCTATCTTCCTAAGTTGAAGTCGAATCTCATCAATTCTAATATATTTAAGCGAGTTTGCAACATCTTGGTAAGATATCGTCGATTTACATCCATTGATGCAGATTGAGGTCGATTGTCACTCTGTGTTGATTGAAAATTTTCAAAGTCTATCTTCCTAAGTTGAAGTCGAATATCATAAATTCTTATATATTTGAGTGAGTTTGCAACATCTTGGTCAGATATCGTCGATTTACATCCATTGAGGTCGATTGTCACTTTGTGTTGATTGAAAATTTTCAAAGTCTATCTTCCCAATTTGGAGTCGAATATCATAAATTCTTATATATTTGAGTGAGTTTGCAACATCTTGGTCGGATGTCGTCGATTTACATCCATTGAAGCAGATTGAGGTCGATTGTCACTTTGTGTTGATTGAAAATTTTCAAAGTCTATCTTCCTAATTTGTAGTCGATTTTCATCAATTCTTATATATTTGAGTCAGTTTGCAACATCTTGGTCAGATATCGTCGATTCACATCCATTGAAGCAGATTGAGGTCGATTGTCACTTTGTGTTGATTGAAAATTTTCAAAGTCTATCTCCCTAAGTTGAAGTCGAGTCTCATCAATTCTTATATATTTGAGTGAGTTCGCATTTAACTTCGACAGATATCGTCGATTTACATCCATTGAAGCACATTGAGGACGATTGTCACTTTGTGTTGATTGAAAATTTTCAAAGTCTATCTTCCTAAGATGAAGTCGAGTCTCATCAATTCTTATATATTTGAGTGAGTTCGCAACATCTTGGTCAGATATCGTCGATTTACATCCATTGAATCCCATTGAGGTTGATTATCACTTTGTGTTGATTGAAAATTTTCAAAGTCTATCTTCCTAAGATGAAGTCGAGTCTCATCAATTCTTATATATTTGAGTGAGTTCGCATTTAACTTCGACAGATATCGTCGATTTACATCCATTGAAGCCCATTGAGGTCGATTGTCACTTTGTGTTGATTGAAAATTTTCAGTCCATCTTCCTAAGTTGAAGTCGAATCTCATCAATTCTTATATATTTAAGTGAGTTTGCAACATCTTGGTAAGATATCGTCGATTTACATCCATTGATGCAGATTGAGGTCGATTGTCACTCTGTGTTGATTGAAAATTTTCAAAGTCTATCTTCCTAATTTGAAGTCGAATCTCATCAATTGTTATATATTTGAGGAAGTTTGCAACATCTTGGTCAGATATCGTCGATTCACTTCCATTGAAGCAGATTGAGGTCGATTGTCACTTTGTGTTGATTGAAAATTTTCAAAGTCTATCTCCCTATGTTGAAGTCGACTCTCATCAATTCTTATATATTTGAGTGAGTTCGCATTTAACTTCGACAGATATCGTCGATTTACATCCATTGAAGCATATTGAGGTCGATTGACACTTTGTGTTGATTGAAAATTTTCAAAGTCTATCTTCCTAAGTTGAAGTCGAATCTCATCAATTCTTATATATTTAAGTGAGTTTGCAACATCTTGGTCAGATATCGTCGATTTACATCCATTGAAGCAGATTGAGGTCGATTGTCACTTTGTGTTGATTGAAAATTTTCAAAGTCTATCTTCCTAATTTGTAGTCAATTTTCATCAATTCTTATATATTTGAGTCAGTTTGCAACATCTTGGTCAGCTATCGTCGATTCACATCCATTGAAGCAGATTGAGGTCGATTGTCACTCTGTGTTGATTGAAAATTTTCAAAGTCTATTTTCCTAAGTTGGAGTCGAATCTCATCAATTCTTATATATTTAAGTGAGTTTGCAACATCTTGGTAAGATATCGTCGATTTACATCCATTGATGCAGATTGAGGTCGATTGTCACTTTGTGTTGATTGAAAATTTTCAAAGTCTATCTTCCCAATTTGGAGTCGAATATCATAAATTCTTATATATTTGAGTGAGTTTGCAACATCTTGGTCAGATATCGTCGATTTACATCCATTGAGGTCGATTGTCACTTTGTGTTGATTGAAAATTTTCAAAGTCTATCTTCCCAATTTGGAGTCGAATATCATAAATTCTTATATATTTGAGTGAGTTTGCAACATCTTGGTCGGATGTCGTCGATTTACATCCATTGAAGCCCATTGAGGTCGATTGTCACTTTGTGTTGATTGAAAATTTTCAAAGTCTATCTTCCCAATTTGGAGTCGAATATCATAAATTGTTATATACTTGAGTAAACACGCAACATCTTGGTCAGATATCGTCGATTTACATCCATTGTAGCCCATTGAGGTCGATTGTCACTTTGTGTTTATTGAAAATTTTCAAAGTCTATCTTCCTAAGTTGAAGTCGAATCTCATCAATTCTAATATATTTAAGCGAGTTTGCAACATCTTGGTAAGATATCGTCGATTTACATCCATTGATGCAGATTGAGGTCGATTGTCACTCTGTGTTGATTGAAAATTTTCAAAGTCTATCTTCCTAAGTTGAAGTCGAATCTCATCAATTCTTATATATTTATGTGAGTTTGCAACATCTTGGTCAGATATCGTCGATTTACATCCATTGAAGCAGATTGAGGTCGATTGTCACTTTGTGTTGATTGAAAAGTTTCAAAGTCTATCTTCCTAATTTGTAGTCGATTTTCATCAATTCTTATATATTTGAGTCAGTTTGCAACATCTTGGTCAGATATCGTCGATTCACATCCATTGAAGCAGATTGAGGTCGATTGTCACTTTGTGTTGATTGAAAATTTTCAAAGTCTATCTCCCTAAGTTGAAGTCGAGTCTCATCAATTCTTATATATTTGAGTGAGTTCGCATTTAACTTCGACAGATATCGTCGATTTACATCCATTGAAGCACATTGAGGACGATTGTCACTTTGTGTTGATTGAAAATTTTCAAAGTCTATCTTCCTAAGATGAAGTCGAGTCTCATCAATTCTTATATATTTGAGTGAGTTCGCAACATCTTGGTCAGATATCGTCGATTTACATCCATTGAATCCCATTGAGGTTGATTATCACTTTGTGTTGATTGAAAATTTTCAGTCTATCTTCCTAAGATGAAGTCGAGTCTCATCAATTCTTATATATTTGAGTGAGTTCGCATTTAACTTCGACAGATATCGTCGATTTACATCCATTGAAGCCCATTGAGGTCGATTGTCACTTTGTGTTGATTGAAAATTTTCAGTCCATCTTCCTAAGTTGAAGTCGAATCTCATCAATTCTTATATATTTAAGTGAGTTTGCAACATCTTGGTAAGATATCGTCGATTTACATCCATTGATGCAGATTGAGGTCGATTGTCACTCTGTGTTGATTGAAAATTTTCAAAGTCTATCTTCCTAATTTGAAGTCGAATCTCATCAATTGTTATATATTTGAGTGAGTTTGCAACATCTTGGTCAGATATCGTCGATTCACTTCCATTGAAGCAGATTGAGGTCGATTGTCACTTTGTGTTGATTGAAAATTTTCAAAGTCTATCTCCCTATGTTGAAGTCGACTCTCATCAATTCTTATATATTTGAGTGAGTTCGCATTTAACTTCGACAGATATCGTCGATTTACATCCATTGAAGCATATTGAGGTCGATTGACACTTTGTGTTGATTGAAAATTTTCAAAGTCTATCTTCCTAAGTTGAAGTCGAATCTCATCAATTCTTATATATTTAAGTGAGTTTTCAACATCTTGGTCAGATATCGTCGATTTACATCCATTGAAGCAGATTGAGGTCGATTGTCACTTTGTGTTGATTGAAAATTTTCAAAGTCTATCTTCCTAATTTGTAGTCGATTTTCATCAATTCTTATATATTTGAGTCAGTTTGCAACATCTTGGTCAGCTATCGTCGATTCACATCCATTGAAGCAGATTGAGGTCGATTGTCACTTTGTGTTGATTGAAAATTTTCAAAGTCTATCTTCCTAATTTGTAGTCGACTCTCATCAATTCTTATATATTTGAGTGAGTTCGCATTTAACTTCGACAGATATCGTCGATTTACATCCATTGAAGCATATTGAGGTCGATTGACACTTTGTGTTGATTGAAAATTTTCAAAGTCTATCTTCCTAAGTTGGAGTCGAATCTCATCAATTCTTATATATTTAAGTGAGTTTGCAACATCTTGGTAAGATATCGTCGATTTACATCCATTGATGCAGATTGAGGTCGATTGTCACTTTGTGTTGATTGAAAATTTTCAAAGTCTATCTTCCCAATTTGGAGTCGAATATCATAAATTCTTATATATTTGAGTGAGTTTGCAACATCTTGGTCAGATATCGTCGATTTACATCCATTGAGGTCGATTGTCACTTTGTGTTGATTGAAAATTTTCAAAGTCTATCTTCCCAATTTGGAGTCGAATATCATAAATTCTTATATATTTGAGTGAGTTTGCAACATCTTGGTCGGATGTCGTCGATTTACATCCATTGAAGCCCATTGAGGTCGATTGTCACTTTGTGTTGATTGAAAATTTTCAAAGTCTATCTTCCTAATTTGAAGTCGAATCTCATCAATTGTTATATATTTGAGTGAGTTTGCAGCATCTTGGTCAGATATCGTCGATTTACATCCATTGAAGCCCATTGAGGTCGATTGTCACTTTGTGTTGATTGAAATTTTTCGAAGTCTATCTTTCTAATTTGAAGTCGAATCTCATCAATTGTTATATATTTGAGTGAGTTTGCAACATCTTGGTCAGATATCGTCGATTCACATCCATTGAAGCAGATTGAGGTCGATTGTCACTTTGTGTTGATTGAAAATTTTCAAAGTCTATCTTCCCAATTTGGAGTCGAATATCATAAATTCTTATATATTTGAGTGAGTTTGCAACATCTTGGTCGGATGTCGTCGATTTACATCCATTGAAGCCCATTGAGGTCGATTGTCACTTTGTGTTGATTGAAAATTTTCAAAGTCTATCTTCCAAATTTGGAGTCGAATATCATAAATTGTTATATACTTGAGTGAGTTTGCAACATCTTGGTCAGATATCGTCGATTTACATCCATTGTAGCCCATTGAGGTCGATTGTCACTTTGTGTTGATTGAAAATTTTCAAAGTCTATCTTCCTAAGTTGAAGTCGAATCTCATCAATTCTAATATATTTAAGCGAGTGTGCAACATCTTGGTAAGATATCGTCGATTTACATCCATTGATGCAGATTGAGGTCGATTGTCACTCTGTGTTGATTGAAAATTTTCAAAGTCTATCTTCCTAAGTTGAAGTCGAATCTCATCAATTCTTATATATTTAAGTGAGTTTTCAACATCTTGGTCAGATATCGTCGATTTACATTCATTGAAGCAGATTGAGGTCGATTGTCACTTTGTGTTGATTGAAAATTTTCAAAGTCTATCTTCTTAATTTGTAGTCGATTTTCATCAATTCTTATATATTTGAGTCAGTTTGCAACATCTTGGTCAGCTATCGTCGATTCACATCCATTGAAGCAGATTGAGGTCGATTGTCACTTTGTGTTGATTGAAAATTTTCAAAGTCTATCTTCCCAATTTGGAGTCGAATATCATAAATTCTTATATATTTGAGTGAGTTTGCAACATCTTGGTCGGATGTCGTCGATTTACATCCATTGAAGCCCATTGAGGTCGATTGTCACTTTGTGTTGATTGAAAATTTTCAAAGTCTATCTTCCCAATTTGGAGTCGAATATCATAAATTGTTATATACTTGAGTGAGTTTGCAACATCTTGGTCAGATATCGTCGATTTACATCCATTGTAGCCCATTGAGGTCGATTGTCACTTTGTGTTGATTGAAAATTTTCAAAGTCTATCTTCCTAAGTTGAAGTCGAATCTCATCAATTCTAATATATTTAAGCGAGTGTGCAACATCTTGGTAAGATATCGTCGATTTACATCCATTGATGCAGATTGAGGTCGATTGTCACTCTGTGTTGATTGAAAATTTTCAAAGTCTATCTTCCTAAGTTGAAGTCGAATCTCATCAATTCTTATATATTTAAGTGAGTTTTCAACATCTTGGTCAGATATCGTCGATTTACATTCATTGAAGCAGATTGAGGTCGATTGTCACTTTGTGTTGATTGAAAATTTTCAAAGTCTATCTTCTTAATTTGTAGTCGATTTTCATCAATTCTTATATATTTGAGTCAGTTTGCAACATCTTGGTCAGCTATCGTCGATTCACATCCATTGAAGCAGATTGAGGTCGATTGTCACTCTGTGTTGATTGAAAATTTTCAAAGTCTATCTTCCTAAGTTGGAGTCGAATCTCATCAATTCTTATATATTTAAGTGAGTTTGCAACATCTTGGTAAGATATCGTCGATTTACATCCATTGATGCAGATTGAGGTCGATTGTCACTTTGTGTTGATTGAAAATTTTCAAAGTCTATCTTCCCAATTTGGAGTCGAATATCATAAATTCTTATATATTTGAGTGAGTTTGCAACATCTTGGTCAGATATCGTCGATTTACATCCATTGAGGTCGATTGTCACTTTGTGTTGATTGAAAATTTTCAAAGTCTATCTTCCCAATTTGGAGTCGAATATCATAAATTCTTATATATTTGAGTGAGTTTGCAACATCTTGGTCGGATGTCGTCGATTTACATCCATTGAAGCCCATTGAGGTCGATTGTCACTTTGTGTTGATTGAAAATTTTCAAAGTCTATCTTCCTAATTTGAAGTCGAATCTCATCAATTGTTATATATTTGAGTGAGTTTGCAACATCTTGGTCAGATATCGTCGATTCACATCCATTGAAGCAGATTGAGGTCGATTGTCACTTTGTGTTGATTGAAAATTTTCAAAGTCTATCTCCCTAAGTTGAAGTCGAGTCTCATCAATTCTTATATATTTGAGTGAGTTCGCATTGAACTTCGACAGATATCGTCGATTTACATCCATTGAAGCACATTGAGGACGATTGTCACTTTGTGTTGATTGAAAATTTTCAAAGTCTATCTTCCTAAGATGAAGTCGAGTCTCATCAATTCTTATATATTTGAGTGAGTTCGCATTTAACTTCGACAGATATCGTCGATTTACATCCATTGAAGCCCATTGAGGTCGATTGTCACTTTGTGTTGATTGAAAATTTTCAGTCCATCTTCCTAAGTTGAAGTCGAATCTCATCAATTCTTATATATTTAAGTGAGTTTGCAACATCTTGGTAAGATATCGTCGATTTACATCCATTGATGCAGATTGAGGTCGATTGTCACTCTGTGTTGATTGAAAATTTTCAAAGTCTATCTTCCTAAGTTGATGTCGAATCTCATCAATTCTTATATATTTAAGTGAGTTTGCAACATCTTGGTCAGATAACGTCGATTTACATCCATTGAAGCAGATTGAGGTCGATTGTCACTTTGTGTTGATTGAAAATTTTCAAAGTCTATCTTCCTAATTTGTAGTCGATTTTCATCAATTCTTATATATTTGAGTCAGTTTGCAACATCTTGGTCAGATATCGTCGATTTACATCCAATGAAGCAGATTGAGGTCGATTGTCACTCTGTGTTGATTGAAAATTTTCAAAGTCTATCTTCCTAATTTGAAGTCGAATCTCATCAATTGTTATATATTTGAGTGAGTTTGCAACATCTTAGTCAGATATCGTTGATTTACATCTATTGAAGCCCATTGAGGTCGATTGTCACTTTGTGTTGATTGAAAATTTTCAAAGTCTATCTTCCAAATTGGGAGTCGAATATCATAAATTCTTATATACTTGAGTGAGTTTGCAACATCTTGGTCAGATATCGTCGATTTACATCTATTGAAGCCCATTGAGGTCGATTGTCACTTTGTGTTGATTGAAAATTTTCAAAGTCTATCTTCCAAATTTGGAGTCGAATATCATAAATTCTTATATACTTGAGTGAGTTTGCAACATCTTGGTCAGATATCGTCGATTTACATCTATTGGAGCCCATTGAGGTCGATTGTCACTTTGTGTTGATTGAAAATTTTCAAAGTCTATCTTCCAAATTTGGAGTCAAATATCATAAATTCTTATATACTTGAGTGAGTTTGCAACATCTTGTTCAGATATCGTCGATTTACATCCATTGAAGCCCATTGAGGTCGATTGTCACTTTGTGTTGATTGAAAATTTCCAAACTCTAGCTTCCTAATTTGAAGTCGAATCTCATCAATTGTTATATATTTGAGTGAGTTTGCAACATCTTGGTCAGATATCGTCGATTTACATCCATTGAAGCCCATTGAGGTCGATTGTCACTTTGTGTTGATTGAAAATTTCTAAAGTCTATCTTCCTAATTTGGAGTCGAATCTCATAAATTCTTATATATTTGAGAGAGTTCGCAACATCTTGGTCAGATATCGTCGATTTACATCCATTGAAGCAGATTGAGGTCGATTGTCACTTTGTGTTGATTGAAAATTTTAAAAGTCTATCTTCCTAAGTTGAAGTCGAGTCCCATCAATTCTTATATATTTGAGTGAGTTCGCATTTAACTTCGTCAGATATCGTCGATTTACATCCATTGAAGCAGATTGAGGTCGATTGTCACTTTGTGTTGATTGAAAATTTTAAAAGTCTATCTTCCTAAGATGAAGTCGAGTCTCATCAATTCTTATATATTTGAGTGAGTTCGCAACATCTTGGTCAGATATCGTCGATTTACATCCATTGAATCCCATTGAGGTTGATTATCACTTTGTGTTGATTGAAAATTTTCAAAGTCTATCTTCCTAATTTGTAGTCGATTCTCATCAATTCTTATATATTTGAGTGAGTTTGCAACATCTTGGTCAGATATCGTCGATTTACATCCATTGAAGCAGATTGAGTTCGATTGTCACTCTGTGTTGATTGAAAATTTTCAAAGTCTATCTTCCTAAGTTGAAGTCGAATCTCATCAATTCTTATATATTTAAGTGAGTTTGCAACATCTTGGTAAGATATCGTCGATTTACATCCATTGATGCAGATTGAGGTCGATTGTCACTTTGTGTTGATTGAAAATTTTTAAAGTCTATCTTCCTAATTTGTAGTCGATTCCCATCAATTCTCATATATTTGAGTGAGTTCGCATTTAACTTCGAAAGATATCTTCGATTTACATCCATTGAAGCGCATTGAGGTCCATTGTAACTTTGTGTTGATTGAAAGTTTTCAAAGTCTATCTTCCTAATTTGTAGTCGATTCTCATCAATTCTTATATATTTAAGTGAGTTTGCAACATCTTGGTAAGATATCGTCGATTTACATCCATTGATGCAGATTGAGGTCGATTGTCACTCTGTGTTGATTGAAAATTTTTAAAGTCTATCTTCCTAATTTGGAGTCGAATATCATAAATTCTTATATATTTGAGTGAGTTCGCAACATCTTGGTCAGATATCGTCGATTTACATCCATTGAAGCAGATTGAGGTCGATTGTCACTTTGTGTTGATTGAAAATTTTAAAAGTCTATCTTCCTAAGTTGGAGTCGAGTCTCATCAATTCTTATATAGTTGAGTGAGTTCGCATTTAACTTCGACAGATATCGTCGATTTACATCCATTGAAGCCCATTGAGGACGATTGTCACTTTGTGTTGATTGAAAATTTTCAAAGTCTATCTTCCTAAGATGAAGTCGAGTCTCATCAATTCTTATATATTTGAGTGAGTTCGCAACATCTTGGTCAGATATCGTCGATTTACATCCATTGAATCCCATTGAGGTTGATTATCACTTTGTGTTGATTGAAAATTTTCAAAGTCTATCTTCCTAAGATGAAGTCGAGTCTCATCAATTCTTATATATTTGAGAGAGTTTGGAACATCTTGGTAAGATATCGTCGATTTACATCCATTGAAGCAGTTTGAGGTCGATTGTCACTTTGTGTTGATTGAAAATTTTCAAAGTCTATCTTCCTAAGTTGAGGTCGAGTCTCATCAAATCTTATATATTTGAGTGAGTTCGCATTTAACTTCGACAGATATCTTCGATTCACATCCATTGAAGCCCATTGAGGTCGATTGTCACTTTGTGTTGATTGAAAATTTTCAAAGTCTATCTTCCTAAGATGAAGTCGAGGCTCATTAATTCTTATATATTTGATTGAGTTTGGAACATCGTGGTCAGATATCGTCGATTTACATCCATTGAAGCAGATTGAGGTCGATTGTCACTTTGTGTTGATTGAAAATTTTCAAAGTCTATCTTCCTGAGATGAAGTCGAGTCTCATCAATTCTTATATATTTGAGTGAGTTCGCATTTAAGTTCGACAGATATCGTCGATTTACATCCATTGAAGCAGATTGAGGTCGATGGTCACTTTGTGTTGATTGAAAATTTTCAAAGTCTATCTTCCTAATTTGTAGTCGATTCTCATCAATTCTTATATATTTAAGTGAGTTTGCAACATCTTGGTAAGATATCGTCGATTTACATCCATTGATGCAGATTGAGGTCGATTGTCACTATGTGTTGATTGAAAATTTTCAAAGTCTATCTTCCTAAGTTGAAGTCGAATCTCATCAATTCTTATATATTTAAGTGAGTTTGCAACATCTTGGTAAGATATCGTCGATTTACATCCATTGATGCAGATTGAGGTCGATTGTCACTTTGTGTTGATTGAAAATTTTTAAAGTCTATCTTCCTAATTTGGAGTCGAATATCATAAATTCTCATATATTTGAGTGAGTTCGCATTTAACTTCGAAAGATATCTTCGATTTACATCCCTTGAAGCCCATTGAGGTCCATTGTAACTTTGTGTTGATTGAAAATTTTCAAAGTCTATCTTCCTAATTTGTAGTCGATTCTCATCAATTCTTATATATTTAAGTGAGTTTGCAACATCTTGGTAAGATATCGTCGATTTACATCCATTGATGCAGATTGAGGTCGATTGTCACTCTGTGTTGATTGAAAATTTTTAAAGTCTATCTTCCTAATTTGGAGTCGAATATCATAAATTCTTATATATTTGAGTGAGTTCGCAACATCTTGGTCAGATATCGTCGATTTACATCCATTGAAGCAGATTGAGGTCGATTGTCACTTTGTGTTGATTGAAAATTTTAAAAGTCTATCTTCCTAAGTTGAAGTCGAGTCTCATCAATTCT
Source organism: Diorhabda sublineata (assembly GCF_026230105.1). NCBI lineage: Eukaryota > Metazoa > Arthropoda > Insecta > Coleoptera > Chrysomelidae > Diorhabda > Diorhabda sublineata. The sequence continues at coordinate 914,077 of NC_079483.1, read as the reverse complement.
TATATAGTTGAGTGAGTTCGCATTTAACTTCGACAGATATCGTCGATTTACATCCATTGAAGCCCATTGAGGACGATTGTCACTTTGTGTTGATTGAAAATTTTCAAAGTCTATCTTCCTAAGATGAAGTCGAGTCTCATCAATTCTTATATATTTGAGTGAGTTCGCAACATCTTGGTCAGATATCGTCGATTTACATCCATTGAATCCCATTGAGGTTGATTATCACTTTGTGTTGATTGAAAATTTTCAAAGTCTATCTTCCTAAGATGAAGTCGAGTCTCATCAATTCTTATATATTTGAGAGAGTTTGGAACATCTTGGTAAGATATCGTCGATTTACATCCATTGAAGCAGTTTGAGGTCGATTGTCACTTTGTGTTGATTGAAAATTTTCAAAGTCTATCTTCCTAAGTTGAGGTCGAGTCTCATCAAATCTTATATATTTGAGTGAGTTCGCATTTAACTTCGACAGATATCTTCGATTCACATCCATTGAAGCCCATTGAGGTCGATTGTCACTTTGTGTTGATTGAAAATTTTCAAAGTCTATCTTCCTAAGATGAAGTCGAGGCTCATTAATTCTTATATATTTGATTGAGTTTGGAACATCGTGGTCAGATATGGTCGATTTACATCCATTGAAGCAGATTGAGGTCGATTGTCACTTTGTGTTGATTGAAAATTTTCAAAGTCTATCTTCCTAAGATGAAGTCGAGTCTCATTAATTCTTATATATTTGATTGAGTTTGGAACATCGTGGTCAGATATCGTCGATTTACATCCATTGAAGCAGATGGTGGTCGATTGTCACTTTGTGTTGATTGAAAATTTTCAAAGTCTATCTTCCTGAGATGAAGTCGAGTCTCATCAATTCTTATATATTTGAGTGAGTTCGCATTTAAGTTCGACAGATATCGTCGATTTACATCCATTGAAGCAGATTGAGGTCGATGGTCACTTTGTGTTGATTGAAAATTTTCAAAGTCTATCTTCCTAATTTGTAGTCGATTCTCATCAATTCTTATATATTTGAGTGAGTTTGCAACATCTTGGTCAGATATCGTCGATTTACATCCATTGATGCAGATTGAGGTCGATTGTCACTTTGTGTTGATTGAAAATTTTTAAAGTCTATCTTCCTAATTTGGAGTCGAATATCATAAATTCCCATATATTTGAGTGAGTTCGCATTTAACTTCGAAAGATATCTTCGATTTACATCCATTGAAGCCCATTGAGGTCCATTGTAACTTTGTGTTGATTGAAAATTTTCAAAGTCTATCTTCCTAATTTGTAGTCGATTCTCATCAATTCTTATATATTTAAGTGAGTTTGCAACATCTTGGTAAGATATCGTCGATTTACATCCATTGATGCAGATTGAGGTCGATTGTCACTCTGTGTTGATTGAAAATTTTTAAAGTCTATCTTCCCAATTTGGAGTCGAATCTCATCAATTCTTATATATTTGAGTGAGTTTGGAACATCTTGGTCAGATATCGTCGATTTACATCCATTGAAGCCCATTGAGGTCGATTGTCACTTTGTGTGGATTGAAAATTTCCAAAGTCTATCTTCCCAATTTGGAGTCGAATATCATAAATTCTTATATATTTGAGTGAGTTTGCAACATCTTGGTCAGATATCGTCGATTTACATCCATTGATGCCCATTGAGGTCGATTGTCACTTTGTGTTGATTGAAAATTTTCAAAGTCTATCTTCCCAATTTGGAGTCGAATCTCATCAATTCTTATATATTTGAGTGAGTTTGGAACATCTTGGTCAGATATCGTCGATTTACATCCATTGAAGCAGATTGAGTTCGATTGTCACTCTGTGTTGATTGAAAATTTTCAAAGTCTATCTTCCTAAGTTGAAGTCGAATCTCATCAATTCTTATATATTTAAGTGAGTTTGCAACATCTTGGTAAGATATCGTCGATTTACATCCATTGATGCAGATTGAGGTCGATTGTCACTTTGTGTTGATTGAAAATTTTTAAAGTCTATCTTCCTAATTTGGAGTCGAATATCATAAATTCTCATATATTTGAGTGAGTTCGCATTTAACTTCGAAAGATATCTTCGATTTACATCCATTGAAGCCCATTGAGGTCCATTGTAACTTTGTGTTGATTGAAAATTTTCAAAGTCTATCTTCCTAATTTGTAGTCGATTCTCATCAATTCTTATATATTTAAGTTAGTTTGCAACATCTTGGTAAGATATCGTCGATTTACATCCATTGATGCAGATTGAGGTCGATTGTCACTCTGTGTTGATTGAAAATTTTAAAAGTCTATCTTCCTAAGTTGAAGTCGAGTCTCATCAATTCTTATATAGTTGAGTGAGTTCGCATTTAACTTCGACAGATATCGTCGATTTACATCCATTGAAGCCCATTGAGGACGATTGTCACTTTGTGTTGATTGAAAATTTTCAAAGTCTATCTTCCTAAGATGAAGTCGAGTCTCATCAATTCTTATATATTTGAGTGAGTTCGCAACATCTTGGTCAGATATCGTCGATTTACATCCATTGAAGCAGATTGAGGTCGATTGTCACTTTGTGTTGATTGAAAATTTTAAAAGTCTATCTTCCTAAGTTGAAGTCGAGTCTCATCAATTCTTATATAGTTGAGTGAGTTCGCATTTAACTTCGACAGATATCGTCGATTTACATCCATTGAAGCCCATTGAGGACGATTGTCACTTTGTGTTGATTGAAAATTTTCAAAGTCTATCTTCCTAAGATGAAGTCGAGTCTCATCAATTCTTATATATTTGAGTGAGTTCGCAACATCTTGGTCAGATATCGTCGATTTACATCCATTGAATCCCATTGAGGTTGATTATCACTTTGTGTTGATTGAAAATTTTCAAAGTCTATCTTCCTAAGATGAAGTCGAGTCTCATCAATTCTTATATATTTGAGAGAGTTTGGAACATCTTGGTAAGATATCGTCGATTTACATCCATTGAAGCAGTTTGAGGTCGATTGTCACTTTGTGTTGATTGAAAATTTTCAAAGTCTATCTTCCTAAGTTGAGGTCGAGTCTCATCAAATCTTATATATTTGAGTGAGTTCGCATTTAACTTCGACAGATATCTTCGATTCACATCCATTGAAGCCCATTGAGGTCGATTGTCACTTTGTGTTGATTGAAAATTTCCAAAGTCTATCTTCCTAAGATGAAGTCGAGGCTCATTAATTCTTATATATTTGATTGAGTTTGGAACATCGTGGTCAGATATGGTCGATTTACATCCATTGAAGCAGATTGAGGTCGATTGTCACTTTGTGTTGATTGAAAATTTTCAAAGTCTATCTTCCTAAGATGAAGTCGAGTCTCATTAATTCTTATATATTTGATTGAGTTTGGAACATCGTGGTCAGATATCGTCGATTTACATCCATTGAAGCAGATGGTGGTCGATTGTCACTTTGTGTTGATTGAAAATTTTCAAAGTCTATCTTCCTGAGATGAAGTCGAGTCTCATCAATTCTTATATATTTGAGTGAGTTCGCATTTAAGTTCGACAGATATCGTCGATTTACATCCATTGAAGCAGATTGAGGTCGATGGTCACTTTGTGTTGATTGAAAATTTTCAAAGTCTATCTTCCTAATTTGTAGTCGATTCTCATCAATTCTTATATATTTGAGTGAGTTTGCAACATCTTGGTCAGATATCGTCGATTTACATCCATTGAAGCAGATTGAGTTCGATTGTCACTCTGTGTTGATTGAAAATTTTCAAAGTCTATCTTCCTAAGTTGAAGTCGAATCTCATCAATTCTTATATATTTAAGTGAGTTTGCAACATCTTGGTAAGATATCGTCGATTTACATCCATTGATGCAGATTGAGGTCGATTGTAACTTTGTGTTGATTGAAAATTTTCAAAGTCTATCTTCCTAATTTGTAGTCGAATCCCATCAATTCTTATATATTTGAGTGAGTTTGCAACATCTTGGTCAGATATCGTCGATTTACATCCATTGAATCCCATTGAGGTCGATTGTCACTTTGTGTTGATCGAAAATTTTCAAAGTCTATCTTCCCAATTTGGAGTCGAATCTCATCAATTCTTATATATTTGAGTGAGTTTGGAACATCTTGGTCAGATATCTTCGATTTACATCCATTGAAGCCCATTGAGGTCCATTGTAACTTTGTGTTGATTGAAAATTTTCAAAATCTATCTTCCTAATTTGTAGTCGAATCTCATCAATTCTTATATATTTGAGTGAGTTTGGAACATCTTGGTCAGATATCGTCGATTTACCTCCATTGAAGCAGATTGAGGTCGATTGTCACTTTGTGTTGATTGAAAATTTTCAAAGTCTATCTTCCTAAGTTGAGGTCGAATCTCATCAATTCTTATATATTTAAGTGAGTTTGCAACAACTTGGTAAGATATCGTCGATTTACATCCATTTATGCAGATTGAGGTCGATTGTCACTTTGTGTTGATTGAAAATTTTCAAAATCTATCTTCCCAATTTGGAGTCGAATATCACAAATTCTTATATATTTGAGTGAGTTTGCAACATCTTGGTCAGATATCGTCGATTTACATCCATTGAAGCCCATTGAGGTCGATTGTCACTTTGTGTCGATTGAAAATTTCCAAAGTCTATCTTCCCAATTTGGAGTCGAATATCATAAATTCTTATATATTTGAGTGAGTTTGCAACATCTTGGTCAGATATCGTCGATTTACATCCATTGATGCCCATTGAGGTCGATTGTCACTTTGTGTTGATTGAAAATTTTCAAAGTCTATCTTCCCAATTTGGAGTCGAATCTCATCAATTCTTATATATTTAAGTGAGTTTGCAACATCTTGGTCAGATATCGTCGATTTACATCCATTGAAGCAGATTGAGGTCGATTGTCACTTTGTGTTGATTGAAAATTTTCAAAGTCTATCTTCCTAATTTGTAGTCGATTCTCATCAATTCTTATATATTTGAGTGAGTTTGCAACATCTTGGTCAGATATCGTCGATTTACATCCATTGAATCCCATTAAGGTCGATTGTCACTTTGTGTTGATTGAAAATTTTCAAAGTCTATCTTCCTAATTTGGAGTCGAATCCCATCAATTCTTATATATTTGAGTGAGTTTGGAACATCTTGGACAGACATCGTCGATTTACATCCATTGAAGCAGATTGAGGTCGATTGTCACTTTGTGTTGATTGAAAATTTTCAAAGTCTATCTTCCTAATTTGAGGTCGAGTCTCATCAATTCTTATATATTTGAGTGAGTTCGCATTGAACTTCGACAGATATCTTCGATTTACATCCATTGAAGCCCATTGAGGTCCATTGTAACTTTGTGTTGTTTGAAAATTTTCAAAGTCTATCTTCTTAATTTGTAGTCGAATCCCATCAATTCTTATATATTTGAGTGAGTTTGCAACATCTTGGTCAGATATCGTCGATTTACATCCATTGAATCCCATTGAGGTCGATTGTCACTTTGTGTTGATCGAAAATTTTCAAAGTCTATCTTCCTGAGATGAAGTCGAGTCACATCAATTCTTATATATTTGAGTGAGTTTGCAACATCTTGGTCAGATATCGTCGATTTACATCCATTGAATCCCATTGAGGTCGATTGTCACTTTGTGTTGATCGAAAATTTTCAAAGTCTATCTTCCTGAGATGAAGTCGAGTCACATCAATTCTTATATATTTGAGTGAGTTTGCAACATCTTGGTCAGATATCGTCGATTTACATCCATTGAATCCCATTGAGGTCGATTGTCACTTTGTGTTGATTGAAAATTTTCAAAGTCTTTCTTCCTAATTTGGAGTCGAATCCCATCAATTCTTATATATTTGAGTGAGTTTGCAACATCTTGGACAGACATCGTCGATTTACATCCATTGAAGCAGATTGAGGTCGATTGTCACTTTGTGTTGATTGAAAATTTTCAAAGTCTATCTTCCTAATTTGAGGTCGAGTCTCATCAAATCTTATATATTTGAGTGAGTTCGCATTGAACTTCGACAAATATCTTCGATTTACATCCATTGAAGCCCATTGAGGTCCATTGTAACTTTGTGTTGTTTGAAAATTTTCAAAGTCTATCTTCTTAATTTGTAGTCGAATCCCATCAATTCTTATATATTTGAGTGAGTTTGCAACATCTTGGTCAGATATCGTCGATTTACATCCACTGAATCCCATTGAGGTCGATTGTCACTTTGTGTTGATCGAAAATTTTCAAAGTCTATCTTCCTGAGATGAAGTCGAGTCACATCAATTCTTATATATTTGAGTGAGTTTGCAACATCTTGGTCAGATATCGTCGATTTACATCCATTGAATCCCATTGAGGTCGATTGTCACTTTGAGTTGATCGAAAATTTTCAAAGTCTATCTTCCTGAGATGAAGTCGAGTCACATCAATTCTTATATATTTGAGTGAGTTTGCAACATCTTGGTCAGATATCGTCGATTTACATCCATTGAATCCCATTGAGGTCGATTGTCACTTTGTGTTGATTGAAAATTTTCAAAGTCTATCTTCCTAATTTGGAGTCGAATCTCATCAATTCTTATATATTTGAGTGAGTTTGGAACATCTTGGTCAGATATCGTCGATTTACATCCATTGAAGCAGATTGAGGTCGATTGTCACTTTGTGTTGATTGAAAATTTTCAAAGTCTATCTTCCTAATTTGTAGTCGATTCTCATCAATTCTTATATATTTGAGTGAGTTTGGAACATCTTGGTCAGACATCGTCGATTTACATCCATTGAAGCAGATTGAGGTCGATTGTCACTTTGTGTTGATTGAAAATTTTCAAAGTCTATCTTCCTAATTTGAGGTCGAGTCTCATCAATTCTTATATATTTGAGTGAGTTCGCATTGAACTTCGACAGATATCTTCGATTTACATCCATTGAAGCCCATTGAGGTCCATTGTAACTTTGTGTTGATTGAAAATTTTCAAAGTCTATCTTCCTAATTTGTAGTCGAATCCCATCAATTCTTATATATTTGAGTGAGTTTGCAACATCTTGGTCAGATATCGTCGATTTACATCCATTGAATCCCATTGAGGTCGATTGTCACTTTGTGTTGATTGAAAATTTTCAAAGTCTATCTTCCTAATTTGGAGTCGAATCTCATCAATTCTTATATATTTGAGTGAGTTTGGAACATCTTGGTCAGATATCGTCGATTTACATCCATTGAAGCAGATTGAGGTCGATTGTCACTTTGTGTTGATTGAAAATTTTCAAAGTCTATCTTCCTAATTTGAGGTCGAGTCTCATCAATTCTTATATATTTGAGTGAGTTCGCATTGAACTTCGACAGATATCTTCGATTTACATCCATTGAAGCCCATTGAGGTCCATTGTAACTTTGTGTTGATTGAAAATTTTCAAAGTCTATCTTCCTAATTTGTAGTCGAATCCCATCAATTCTTATATATTTGAGTGAGTTTGCAACATCTTGGTCAGATATCGTCGATTTACATCCATTGAATCCCATTGAGGTCGATTGTCACTTTGTGTTGATCGAAAATTTTCAAAGTCTATCTTCCCAATTTGGAGTCGAATCTCATCAATTCTTATATATTTGAGTGAGTTTGGAACATCTTGGTCAGATATCGTCGATTTACATCCATTGAAGCAGATTGAGGTCGATTGTCACTTTGTGTTGATTGAAAATTTTCAAAGTCTATCTTCCTAATTTGAGGTCGAGTCTCATCAATTCTTATATATTTGAGTGAGTTCGCATTGAATTCGACAGATATCTTCGATTTACATCCATTGAAGCCCATTGAGGTCCATTGTAACTTTGTGTTGATTGAAAATTTTCAAAGTCTATCTTCCTAATTTGTAGTCGAATCTCATCAATTCTTATATATTTGAGTGAGTTTGGAACATCTTGGTCAGATATCGTCGATTTACATCCATTGAAGCAGATTGAGGTCGATTGTCACTTTGTGTTGATTGAAAATTTTCAAAGTCTATCTTCCTAAGTTGAGGTCGAATCTCATCAATTCTTATATATTTAAGTGAGTTTGCAACAACTTGGTAAGATATCGTCGATTTACATCCATTGATGCAGATTGAGGTCGATTGTCACTTTGTGTTGATTGAAAATTTTCAAAATCTATCTTCCCAATTTGGAGTCGAATATCACAAATTCTTATATATTTGAGCGAAATTGCAACATCTTGGTCAGATATCGTCGATTTACATCCATTGAAGCCCATTGAGGTCGATTGTCACTTTGTGTCGATTGAAAATTTCCAAAGTCTATCTTCCCAATTTGGAGTCGAATATCATAAATTCTTATATATTTGAGTGAGTTTGCAACATCTTGGTCAGATATCGTCGATTTACATCCATTGATGCCCATTGAGGTCGATTGTCACTTTGTGTTGATTGAAAATTTTCAAAGTCTATCTTCCCAATTTGGAGTCGAATCTCATCAATTCTTATATATTTGAGTGAGTTTGGAACATCTTGGTCAGATATCGTCGATTTACATCCATTGAAGCAGATTGAGGTCGATTGTCACTTTGTGTTGATTGAAAATTTTCAAAATCTATCTTCCCAATTTGGAGTCGAATATCACAAATTCTTATATATTTGAGCGAAATTGCAACATCTTGGTCAGATATCGTCGATTTACATCCATTGAATCCCATTGAGGTCGATTGTCACTTTGTGTTGATTGAAAATTTTCAAAGTCTATCTTCCTAAGTTGAAGTCGAATCTCATCAATTCTTATATATTTAAGTGAGTTTGCAACATCTTGGTAAGATATCGTCGATTTACATCCATTGATGCAGATTGAGGTCGATTGTCACTTTGTGTTGATTGAAAATTTTTAAAGTCTATCTTCCTAATTTGTAGTCGATTCCCATCAATTCTCATATATTTGAGTGAGTTCGCATTTAACTTCGAAAGATATCTTCGATTTACGTCCATTGAAGCCCATTGAGGTCCATTGTAACTTTGTGTTGATGGAAAATTTTCAAAGTCTATCTTCCTAATTTGTAGTCGATTCTCATCAATTCTTATATATTTAAGTGAGTTTGCAACATTTTGGTAAGATATCGTCGATTTACATCCATTGATGCAGATTGAGGTCGATTGTAACTTTGTGTTGATGGAAAATTTTCAAAGTCTATCTTCCTAATTTGTAGTCGAATCCCATCAATTCTTATATATTTGAGTGAGTTTGCAACATCTTGGTCAGATATCGTCGATTTACATCCATTGAATCCCAATGAGGTCGATTGTCACTTTGTGTTGATCGAAAATTTTCAAAGTCTATCTTCCCAATTTGGAGTCGAATCTCATCAATTCTTATATATTTGAGTGAGTTTGGAACATCTTGGTCAGATATCTTCGATTTACATCCATTGAAGCCCATTGAGGTCCATTGTAACTTTGTGTTGATTGAAAATTTTCAAAATCTATCTTCCTAATTTGTAGTCGAATCTCATCAATTCTTATATATTTGAGTGAGTTTGGAACATCTTGGTCAGATATCGTCGATTTACATCCATTGAAGCAGATGGTGGTCGATTGTCACTTTGTGTTGATTGAAAATTTTCAGTCTATCTTCCTGAGATGAAGTCGAGTCTCATCAATTCTTATATATTTGAGTGAGTTCGCAACATCTTGGTCAGATATCGTCGATTTACATCCATTGAAGCAGATTGAGTTCGATTGTCACTCTGTGTTGATTGAAAATTTTCAAAGTCTATCTTCCTAAGTTGAAGTCGAATCTCATCAATTCTTATATATTTAAGTGAGTTTGCAACATCTTGGTAAGATATCGTCGATTTACATCCATTGATGCAGATTGAGGTCGATTGTAACTTTGTGTTGATTGAAAATTTTCAAAGTCTATCTTCCTAATTTGTAGTCGAATCCCATCAATTCTTATATATTTGAGTGAGTTTGCAACATCTTGGTCAGATATCGTCGATTTACATCCATTGAATCCCATTGAGGTCGATTGTCACTTTGTGTTGATCGAAAATTTTCAAAGTCTATCTTCCCAATTTGGAGTCGAATCTCATCAATTCTTATATATTTGAGTGAGTTTGGAACATCTTGGTCAGATATCTTCGATTTACATCCATTGAAGCCCATTGAGGTCCATTGTAACTTTGTGTTGATTGAAAATTTTCAAAATCTATCTTCCTAATTTGTAGTCGAATCTCATCAATTCTTATATATTTGAGTGAGTTTGGAACATCTTGGTCAGATATCGTCGATTTACCTCCATTGAAGCAGATTGAGGTCGATTGTCACTTTGTGTTGATTGAAAATTTTCAAAGTCTATCTTCCTAAGTTGAGGTCGAATCTCATCAATTCTTATATATTTAAGTGAGTTTGCAACAACTTGGTAAGATATCGTCGATTTACATCCATTTATGCAGATTGAGGTCGATTGTCACTTTGTGTTGATTGAAAATTTTCAAAATCTATCTTCCCAATTTGGAGTCGAATATCACAAATTCTTATATATTTGAGTGAGTTTGCAACATCTTGGTCAGATATCGTCGATTTACATCCATTGAAGCCCATTGAGGTCGATTGTCACTTTGTGTCGATTGAAAATTTCCAAAGTCTATCTTCCCAATTTGGAGTCGAATATCATAAATTCTTATATATTTGAGTGAGTTTGCAACATCTTGGTCAGATATCGTCGATTTACATCCATTGATGCCCATTGAGGTCGATTGTCACTTTGTGTTGATTGAAAATTTTCAAAGTCTATCTTCCTAATTTGTAGTCGATTCTCATCAATTCTTATATATTTGAGTGAGTTTGCAACATCTTGGTCAGATATCGTCGATTTACATCCATTGAATCCCATTAAGGTCGATTGTCACTTTGTGTTGATTGAAAATTTTCAAAGTCTATCTTCCTAATTTGGAGTCGAATCCCATCAATTCTTATATATTTGAGTGAGTTTGGAACATCTTGGACAGACATCGTCGATTTACATCCATTGAAGCAGATTGAGGTCGATTGTCACTTTGTGTTGATTGAAAATTTTCAAAGTCTATCTTCCTAATTTGAGGTCGAGTCTCATCAATTCTTATATATTTGAGTGAGTACGCATTGAACTTCGACAGATATCTTCGATTTACATCCATTGAAGCCCATTGAGGTCCATTGTAACTTTGTGTTGTTTGAAAATTTTCAAAGTCTATCTTCTTAATTTGTAGTCGAATCCCATCAATTCTTATATATTTGAGTGAGTTTGCAACATCTTGGTCAGATATCGTCGATTTACATCCATTGAATCCCATTGAGGTCGATTGTCACTTTGTGTTGATCGAAAATTTTCAGTCTATCTTCCTGAGATGAAGTCGAGTCACATCAATTCTTATATATTTGAGTGAGTTTGCAACATCTTGGTCAGATATCGTCGATTTACATCCATTGAATCCCATTGAGGTCGATTGTCACTTTGTGTTGATTGAAAATTTTCAAAGTCTATCTTCCTAATTTGGAGTCGAATCCCATCAATTCTTATATATTTGAGTGAGTTTGGAACATCTTGGACAGACATCGTCGATTTACATCCATTGAAGCAGATTGAGGTCGATTGTCACTTTGTGTTGATTGAAAATTTTCAAAGTCTATCTTCCTAATTTGAGGTCGAGTCTCATCAAATCTTATATATTTGAGTGAGTTCGCATTGAACTTCGACAAATATCTTCGATTTACATCCATTGAAGCCCATTGAGGTCCATTGTAACTTTGTGTTGTTTGAAAATTTTCAAAGTCTATCTTCTTAATTTGTAGTCGAATCTCATCAATTCTTATATATTTGAGTGAGTTTGCAACATCTTGGTCAGATATCGTCGATTTACATCCATTGAATCCCATTGAGGTCGATTGTCACTTTGTGTTGATCGAAAATTTTCAAAGTCTATCTTCCTGAGATGAAGTCGAGTCACATCAATTCTTATATATTTGAGTGAGTTTGCAACATCTTGGTCAGATATCGTCGATTTACATCCATTGAATCCCATTGAGGTCGATTGTCACTTTGAGTTGATCGAAAATTTTCAAAGTCTATCTTCCTGAGATGAAGTCGAGTCACATCAATTCTTATATATTTGAGTGAGTTTGCAACATCTTGGTCAGATATCGTCGATTTACATCCATTGAATCCCATTGAGGTCGATTGTCACTTTGTGTTGATTGAAAATTTTCAAAGTCTATCTTCCTAATTTGGAGTCGAATCTCATCAATTCTTATATATTTGAGTGAGTTTGGAACATCTTGGTCAGATATCGTCGATTTACATCCATTGAAGCAGATTGAGGTCGATTGTCACTTTGTGTTGATTGAAAATTTTCAAAGTCTATCTTCCTAATTTGTAGTCGATTCTCATCAATTCTTATATATTTGAGTGAGTTTGGAACATCTTGGTCAGACATCGTCGATTTACATCCATTGAAGCAGATTGAGGTCGATTGTCACTTTGTGTTGATTGAAAATTTTCAAAGTCTATCTTCCTAATTTGAGGTCGAGTCTCATCAATTCTTATATATTTGAGTGAGTTCGCATTGAACTTCGACAGATATCTTCGATTTACATCCATTGAAGCCCATTGAGGTCCATTGTAACTTTGTGTTGATTGAAAATTTTCAAAGTCTATCTTCCTAATTTGTAGTCGAATCCCATCAATTCTTATATATTTGAGTGAGTTTGCAACATCTTGGTCAGATATCGTCGATTTACATCCATTGAATCCCATTGAGGTCGATTGTCACTTTGTGTTGATTGAAAATTTTCAAAGTCTATCTTCCTAATTTGGAGTCGAATCTCATCAATTCTTATATATTTGAGTGAGTTTGGAACATCTTGGTCAGATATCGTCGATTTACATCCATTGAAGCAGATTGAGGTCGATTGTCACTTTGTGTTGATTGAAAATTTTCAAAGTCTATCTTCCTAATTTGAGGTCGAGTCTCATCAATTCTTATATATTTGAGTGAGTTCGCATTGAACTTCGACAGATATCTTCGATTTACATCCATTGAAGCCCATTGAGGTCCATTGTAACTTTGTGTTGATTGAAAATTTTCAAAGTCTATCTTCCTAATTTGTAGTCGAATCCCATCAATTCTTATATATTTGAGTGAGTTTGCAACATCTTGGTCAGATATCGTCGATTTACATCCATTGAATCCCATTGAGGTCGATTGTCACTTTGTGTTGATCGAAAATTTTCAAAGTCTATCTTCCCAATTTGGAGTCGAATCTCATCAATTCTTATATATTTGAGTGAGTTTGGAACATCTTGGTCAGATATCGTCGATTTACATCCATTGAAGCAGATTGAGGTCGATTGTCACTTTGTGTTGATTGAAAATTTTCAAAGTCTATCTTCCTAAGTTGAGGTCGAATCTCATCAATTCTTATATATTTAAGTGAGTTTGCAACAACTTGGTAAGATATCGTCGATTTACATCCATTGATGCAGATTGAGGTCGATTGTCACTTTGTGTTGATTGAAAATTTTCAAAATCTATCTTCCCAATTTGGAGTCGAATATCACAAATTCTTATATATTTGAGCGAAATTGCAACATCTTGGTCAGATATCGTCGATTTACATCCATTGAAGCCCATTGAGGTCGATTGTCACTTTGTGTCGATTGAAAATTTCCAAAGTCTATCTTCCCAATTTGGAGTCGAATATCATAAATTCTTATATATTTGAGTGAGTTTGCAACATATGGGTCAGATATCGTCGATTTACATCCATTGATGCCCATTGAGGTCGATTGTCACTTTGTGTTGATTGAAAATTTTCAAAGTCTATCTTCCCAATTTGGAGTCGAATCTCATCAATTCTTATATATTTGAGTGAGTTTGGAACATCTTGGTCAGATATCGTCGATTTACATCCATTGAAGCAGATTGAGTTCGATTGTCACTCTGTGTTGATTGAAAATTTTCAAAGTCTATCTTCCTAAGTTGAAGTCGAATCTCATCAATTCTTATATATTTAAGTGAGTTTGCAACATCTTGGTAAGATATCGTCGATTTACATCCATTGATGCAGATTGAGGTCGATTGTCACTTTGTGTTGATTGAAAATTTTTAAAGTCTATCTTCCTAATTTGTAGTCGATTCCCATCAATTCTCATATATTTGAGTGAGTTCGCATTTAACTTCGAAAGATATCTTCAATTTACGTCCATTGAAGCCCATTGAGGTCCATTGTAACTTTGTGTTGATGGAAAATTTTCAAAGTCTATCTTCCTAATTTGTAGTCGATTCTCATCAATTCTTATATATTTAAGTGAGTTTGCAACATCTTGGTAAGATATCGTCGATTTACATCCATTGATGCAGATTGAGGTCGATTGTCACTCTGTGTTGATTGAAAATTTTTAAAGTCTATCTTCCTAATTTGGAGTCGAATATCATAAATTCTTATATATTTGAGTGAGTTCGCAACATCTTGGTCAGATATCGTCGATTTACATTCATTGAAGCAGATTGAGGTCGATTGTCACTTTGTGTTGATTGAAAATTTTAAAAGTCTATCTTCCTAAGTTGAAGTCGAGTCTCATCAATTCTTATATAGTTGAGTGAGTTCGCATTTAACTTCGACAGATATCGTCGATTTACATCCATTGAATCCCATTGAGGTTGATTATCACTTTGTGTTGATTGAAAATTTTCAAAGTCTATCTTCCTAAGATGAAGTCGAGTCTCATCAATTCTTATATATTTGAGAGAGTTTGGAACATCTTGGTAAGATATCGTCGATTTACATCCATTGAAGCAGTTTGAGGTCGATTGTCACTTTGTGTTGATTGAAAATTTTCAAAGTCTATCTTCCTAAGTTGAGGTCGAATCTCATCAATTCTTATATATTTAAGTGAGTTTGCAACAACTTGGTAAGATATCGTCGATTTACATCCATTGATGCAGATTGAGGTCGATTGTCACTTTGTGTTGATTGAAAATTTTCAAAGTCTATCTTCCTAAGTTGAGGTCGAATCTCATCAATTCTTATATATTTAAGTGAGTTTGCAACAACTTGGTAAGATATCGTCGATTTACATCCATTGATGCAGATTGAGGTCGATTGTCACTTTGTGTTGATTGAAAATTTTCAAAATCTATCTTCCCAATTTGGAGTCGAATATCACAAATTCTTATATATTTGAGTGAGTTTGCAACATCTTGGTCAGATATCGTCGATTTACATCCATTGATGCCCATTGAGGTCGATTGTCACTTTGTGTTGATTGAAAATTTTCAAAGTCTATCTTCCCAATTTGGAGTCGAATCTCATCAATTCTTATGTAATTGAGTGAGTTTGGAACATCTTGGTCAGATATCGTCGATTTACATCCATTGAAGCAGATTGAGGTCGATTGTCACTTTGTGTTGATTGAAAATTTTCAAAGTCTATCTTCCTGAGATGAAGTCGAGTCACATCAATTCTTATATATTTGAGTGAGTTTGCAACATCTTGGTCAGATATCGTCGATTTACATCCATTGAATCCCATTGAGGTCGATTGTCACTTTGTGTTGATCGAAAATTTTCAAAGTCTATCTTCCCAATTTGGAGTCGAATCTCATCAATTCTTATATATTTGAGTGAGTTTGGAACATCTTGGTCAGATATCGTCGATTTACATCCATTGAAGCAGATTGAGGTCGATTGTCACTTTGTGTTGATTGAAAATTTTCAAAGTCTATCTTCCTAATTTGAGGTCGAGTCTCATCAATTCTCATATATTTGAGTGAGTTCGCATTGAATTCGACAGATATCTTCGATTTACATCCATTGAAGCCCATTGAGGTCCATTGTAACTTTGTGTTGATTGAAAATTTTCAAAGTCTATCTTCCTAATTTGTAGTCGAATCTCATCAATTCTTATATATTTGAGTGAGTTTGGAACATCTTGGTCAGATATCGTCGATTTACATCCATTGAAGCAGATTGAGGTCGATTGTCACTTTGTGTTGATTGAAAATTTTCAAAGTCTATCTTCCTAAGTTGAGGTCGAATCTCATCAATTCTTATATATTTAAGTGAGTTTGCAACAACTTGGTAAGATATCGTCGATTTACATCCATTGATGCAGATTGAGGTCGATTGTCACTTTGTGTTGATTGAAAATTTTCAAAATCTATCTTCCCAATTTGGAGTCGAATATCACAAATTCTTATATATTTGAGTGAGTTTGCAACATCTTGGTCAGATATCGTCGATTTACATCCATTGATGCCCATTGAGGTCGATTGTCACTTTGTGTTGATTGAAAATTTTCAAAGTCTATCTTCCTGAGATGAAGTCGAGTCACATCAATTCTTATATATTTGAGTGAGTTTGCAACATCTTGGTCAGATATCGTCGATTTACATCCATTGAATCCCATTGAGGTCGATTGTCACTTTGTGTTGATTGAAAATTTTCAAAGTCTATCTTCCTAATTTGGAGTCGAATCTCATCAATTCTTATATATTTGAGTGAGTTTGCAACATCTTGGTCAGATATCGTCGATTTACATCCATTGAATCCCATTAAGGTCGATTGTCACTTTGTGTTGATTGAAAATTTTGAAAGTCTATCTTCCTAATTTGGAGTCGAATCCCATCAATTCTTATATATTTGAGTGAGTTTGGAACATCTTGGTCAGACATCGTCGATTTACATCCATTGAAGCAGATTGAGGTCGATTGTCACTTTGTGTTGATTGAAAACTTTTCAAAGTCTATCTTCCTAATTTGAGGTCGATTCTCATCAATTCTTATATATTTGAGTGAGTTTGGAACATCTTGGTCAGATATCGTCGATTTACATCCATTGAAGCAGATTGAGGTCGATTGTCACTTTGTGTTGATTGAAAATTTCCAAAGTCTATCTTCCCAATTTGGAGTCGAATATCATAAATTCTTATATATTTGAGTGAGTTTGCAACATCTTGGTCAGATATCGTCGATTTACATCCATTGATGCCCATTGAGGTCGATTGTCACTTTGTGTTGATTCAAAATTTTCAAAGTCTATCTTCCCAATTTGGAGTCGAAACTCATCAATTCTTATATATTTGAGTGAGTTTGGAACAACTTGGTCAGATATCGTCGATTTACATCCATTGAAGCAGATTGAGGTCGATTGTCACTTTGTGTTGATTGAAAATTTTCAAAGTCTATCTTCCTAAGTTGAGGTCGAGTCTCATCAATTCTTATATATTTGAGTGAGTTCGCATTTAACTTCGACAGATATCTTCGATATACATCCATTGAAGCCCATTGAGATCCATTGTAACTTTGTGTTGATTGAAAATTTTCAAAGTCTATCTTCCTAATTTGTAGTCGAATCTCATCAATTCTTATATATTTGAGTGAGTTTGGAACATCTTGGTCAGATATCGTCGATTTACATCCATTGAAGCAGATTGAGGTTGATTGTCACTCTATCTTTGTTGAAAATTTTCAAAGTCTATCTTCCCAATTTGGAGTCGAATATCATAAATTCTTATATATTTGAGTGAGTTTGCAACATCTTGGTCAGATATCGTCGATTTACATCCATTGATGCCCATTGAGGTCGATTGTCACTTTGTGTTGATTGAAAATTTTCAAAGTCTATCTTCCTAATTTGTAGTCGAATCTCATCAATTCTTATATATTTGAGTGAGTTTGGAACATCTTGGTCAGATGTCGTCGATTTACATCCATTGAAGCAGATTGAGGTCGATTGTCACTCTGTGTTGATTGAAAATTTTCAAAGTCTATCTTCCTAATTTGTAGTCGATTCTCATCAATTCTTATATATTTGAGTGAGTTTGCAACATCTTGGTAAGATATCGTCGATTTACATCCATTGGTGCAGATTGAGGTCGATTGTCACTTTGTGTTGATTGAAAATTTTCAAAGTCTATCTTCCTAAGTTGAGGTCGAGTCTCATCAATTCTTATATATTTGAGTGAGTTCGCATTTAACTTCGACAGATATCTTCGATTTACATCCATTGAAGCCCATTGAGGTCGATTGTCACTTTGTGTTGATTGAAAATTTTCAAAGTCTATCTTCCTAATTTGGAGTCGAATCTCATCAATTCTTATATATTTGAGTGAGTTTGGAACATCGTGGTCAGATATCGTCGATTTACATCCATTGATGCCCATTGAGGTCGATTGTCACTTTGTGTTGATTGAAAATTTTCAAAGTCTATCTTCCTGAGATGAAGTCGAGTCTCATGAATTCTTATATATTTGAGTGAGTTTGCAACATCTTGGTCAGATATCGTCGATTTACATCCATTGAATCCCATTGAGGTCGATTGTCACTTTGTGTTGATTGAAAATTTTCAAAGTCTATCTTCCTAATTTGGAGTCGAATCTCATCAATTCTTATATATTTGAGTGAGTTTGGAACATCTTGGTCAGATATCGTCGATTTACATCCATTGAAGCAGATTGAGGTCGATTGTCACATTGTGTTGATTGAAAATTTTCGAAGTCTATCTTCCTAAGTTGAGGTCGAATCTCATCAATTCTTATATATTTAAGTGACTTTGCAACAACTTGGTAAGATATCGTCGATTTACATCCATTGATGCAGATTGAGGTCGATTGTCACTTTGTGTTGATTGAAAATTTTCAAAGTCTATCTTCCCAATTTGGAGTCGAATATCACAAATTCTTATATATTTGAGTGAGTTTGCAACATCTTGGTCAGATATCGTCGATTTACATCCATTGAAGCCCATTGAGGTCGATTGTCACTTTATGTCGATTGAAAATTTCCAAAGTCTATCTTCCCAATTTGGAGTCGAATATCATAAATTCTTATATATTTGAGTGAGTTTGCAACATCTTGGTCAGATATCGTCGATTTACATCCATTGATGCCCATTGAGGTCGATTGTCACTTTGTGTTGATTGAAAATTTTCAAAGTCTATCTTCCCAATTTGGAGTCGAATCTCATCAATTCTTATATATTTGAGTGAGTTTGGAACATCTTGGTCAGATATCGTCGATTTACATCCATTGAAGCAGATTGAGGTCGATTGTCACTTTGTGTTGATTGAAAATTTTCAAAGTCTATCTTCCTGAGATGAAGTCGAGTCACATCAATTCTTATATATTTGAGTGAGTTTGCAACATCTTGGTCAGATATCGTCGATTTACATCCATTGAATCCCATTGAGGTCGATTGTCACTTTGTGTTGATTGAAAATTTTCAAAGTCTATCTTCCTAATTTGGAGTCGAATCTCATCAATTCTTATATATTTGAGTGAGTTTGGAACATCTTGGTCAGATATCGTCGATTTACATCCATTGAAGCAGATTGAGGTCGATTGTCACTTTGTGTTGATTGAAAATTTTCAAAGTCTATCTTCCTAAGATGAAGTCGAGTCTCATCAATTCTTATATATTTGAGTGAGTTTGCAACATCTTGGTCAGATATCGTCGATTTACATCCATTGAATCCCATTAAGGTCGATTGTCACTTTGTGTTGATTGAAAATTTTTAAAGTCTATCTTCCTAATTTGTAGTCGATTCTCATCAATTCTTATATATTTGAGTGAGTTTGCAACATCTTGGTAAGATATCGTCGATTTACATCCATTGGTGCAGATTGAGGTCGATTGTCACTTTGTGTTGATTGAAAATTTTCAAAGTCTATCTTCCTGAGATGAAGTCGAGTCACATCAATTCTTATATATTTGAGTGAGTTTGCAACATCTTGGTCAGATATCGTCGATTTACATCCATTGAATCCCATTGAGGTCGATTGTCACTTTGTGTTGATTGAAAATTTTCAAAGTCTATCTTCCTAATTTGTAGTCGATTCTCATCAATTCTTATATATTTGAGTGAGTTTGCAACATCTTGGTCAGATATCGTCGATTTACATCCATTGAAGCAGATTGAGGTCGATTGTCACTTTGTGTTGATTGAAAATTTTCAAAGTCTATCTTCCTAAGATGAAGTCGAGTCTCATCAATTCTTATATATTTGAGTGAGTTCGCATTTAACTTCGACAGATATCTTCGATTTACATCCATTGAAGCCCATTGAGGTCGATTGTCACTTTGTGTTGATTGAAAATTTTCAAAGTCTATCTTCCTAATTTGTAGTCGAATCTCATTAATTCTTATATATTTGATTGAGTTTGGAACATCGTGGTCAGATATCGTCGATTTACATCCATTGAAGCAGATTGAGGTCGATTGTCACTTTGTGTTGATTGAAAATTTTCAAAGTCTATCTTCCTGAGATGAAGTCGAGTCTCATCAATTCTTACATATTTGAGTGAGTTTGCAACATCTTCGTCAGATATCGTCGATTTACATCCATTGAATCCCATTGAGGTCGATTGTCACTTTGTGTTGATTGAAAATTTTCAAAGTCTATCTTCCTAATTTGGAGTCGAATCTCATCAATTCTTATATATTTGAGTGAGTTTGGAACATCTTGGTCAAATATCGTCGATTTACATCCATTGAAGCAGATTGAGGTCGATTGTCACTTTGTGTTGATTGAAAATTTTCAAAGTCTATCTTCCTAAATTGAGGTCGAGTCTTATCAATTCTTATATATTTCAGTGAGTTCGCATTTAACTTCGACAGATATCTTCGATTTACATCCATTGAAGCCCATTGAGGTCCATTGTAACTTTGTGTTGATTGAAAATTTTCAAAGTCTATCTTCCTAATTTGTAGTCGAATCTCATCAATTCTTATATATCTGAGTGAGTTTGGAACATCTTGGTCAGATATCGTCGATTTACATCCATTGAGGCAGATTGAGGTCGATTGTCACTTTGTGTTGATTGAAAATTTTCAAAGTCTATCTTCCTAAGTTGAGGTCGAGTCTCATCAATTCTTATATATTTGAGTGAGTTTGCAACATCTTGGTCAGATATCGTCGATTTACATCCATTGAATCCCATTGAGGTCGATTGTCACTTTGTCTTGATTGAAAATTTTAAAAGTCTATCTTCCTAATTTGGAGTCGAATCTCATCAATTCTTATATATTTGAGTGAGTTTGGAACATCTTGGTCAGATATCGTCGATTTACATCCATTGAAGCAGATTGAGGTCGATTGTCACTTTGTGTTGATTGAAAATTTTCAAAGTCTGTCTTCCTAATTTGGAGTCGAATCTCATCAATTCTTATATATTTGAGTGAGTTCGCATTGAACTTCGACAGATAGTTTCGATTTACATCCATTGAAGCCCATTGAGGTCCATTGTAACTTTGTGTTGATTGAAAATTTTCAAAGTCTATCTTCCTAATTTGTAGTCGAATCTCATCAATTCTTATATATTTGAGTGAGTTTGGAACATCTTGGTCAGATATCGTCGATTTACATCCATTGATGCAGATTGAGGTCGATTGTCACTTTGTGTTGATTGAAAATTTTCAAAGTCTATCTTCCTAAGTTGAGGTCGAGTCTCATCAATTCTTATATATTTGAGTGAGTTCGCATTTAACTTCGACAGATATCGTCGATTTACATCCATTGAAGCAGATTGAGGTCCATTGTAACTTTGTGTTGATTGAAAATTTTCAAAGTCTATCTTCCTAATTTGTAGTCGATTCTCATCAATTCTTATATATTTGAGTGAGTTTGCAACATCTTGGTAAGATATCGTCGATTTACATCCATTGGTGCAGATTGAGGTCGATTGTCACTTTGTGTTGATTGAAAATTTTCAAAGTCTATCTTCCTGAGATGAAGTCGAGTCACATCAATTCTTATATATTTGAGTGAGTTTGCAACATCTTGGTCAGATATCGTCGATTTACATCCATTGAATCCCATTGAGGTCGATTGTCACTTTGTGTTGATTGAAAATTTTCAAAGTCTATCTTCCTAATTTGTAGTCGATTCTCATCAATTCTTATATATTTGAGTGAGTTTGCAACATCTTGGTCAGATATCGTCGATTTACATCCATTGAAGCAGATTGAGGTCGATTGTCACTTTGTGTTGATTGAAAATTTTCAAAGTCTATCTTCCTAAGATGAAGTCGAGTCTCATCAATTCTTATATATTTGAGTGAGTTCGCATTTAACTTCGACAGATATCTTCGATTTACATCCATTGAAGCCCATTGAGGTCGATTGTCACTTTGTGTTGATTGAAAATTTTCAAAGTCTATCTTCCTAATTTGTAGTCGAATCTCATTAATTCTTATATATTTGATTGAGTTTGGAACATCGTGGTCAGATATCGTCGATTTACATCCATTGAAGCAGATTGAGGTCGATTGTCACTTTGTGTTGATTGAAAATTTTCAAAGTCTATCTTCCTGAGATGAAGTCGAGTCTCATCAATTCTTACATATTTGAGTGAGTTTGCAACATCTTCGTCAGATATCGTCGATTTACATCCATTGAATCCCATTGAGGTCGATTGTCACTTTGTGTTGATTGAAAATTTTCAAAGTCTATCTTCCTAATTTGGAGTCGAATCTCATCAATTCTTATATATTTGAGTGAGTTTGGAACATCTTGGTCAAATATCGTCGATTTACATCCATTGAAGCAGATTGAGGTCGATTGTCACTTTGTGTTGATTGAAAATTTTCAAAGTCTATCTTCCTAAATTGAGGTCGAGTCTTATCAATTCTTATATATTTCAGTGAGTTCGCATTTAACTTCGACAGATATCTTCGATTTACATCCATTGAAGCCCATTGAGGTCCATTGTAACTTTGTGTTGATTGAAAATTTTCAAAGTCTATCTTCCTAATTTGTAGTCGAATCTCATCAATTCTTATATATCTGAGTGAGTTTGGAACATCTTGGTCAGATATCGTCGATTTACATCCATTGAGGCAGATTGAGGTCGATTGTCACTTTGTGTTGATTGAAAATTTTCAAAGTCTATCTTCCTAAGTTGAGGTCGAGTCTCATCAATTCTTATATATTTGAGTGAGTTTGCAACATCTTGGTCAGATATCGTCGATTTACATCCATTGAATCCCATTGAGGTCGATTGTCACTTTGTCTTGATTGAAAATTTTAAAAGTCTATCTTCCTAATTTGGAGTCGAATCTCATCAATTCTTATATATTTGAGTGAGTTTGGAACATCTTGGTCAGATATCGTCGATTTACATCCATTGAAGCAGATTGAGGTCGATTGTCACTTTGTGTTGATTGAAAATTTTCAAAGTCTGTCTTCCTAATTTGGAGTCGAATCTCATCAATTCTTATATATTTGAGTGAGTTCGCATTGAACTTCGACAGATAGTTTCGATTTACATCCATTGAAGCCCATTGAGGTCCATTGTAACTTTGTGTTGATTGAAAATTTTCAAAGTCTATCTTCCTAATTTGTAGTCGAATCTCATCAATTCTTATATATTTGAGTGAGTTTGGAACATCTTGGTCAGATATCGTCGATTTACATCCATTGATGCAGATTGAGGTCGATTGTCACTTTGTGTTGATTGAAAATTTTCAAAGTCTATCTTCCTAAGTTGAGGTCGAGTCTCATCAATTCTTATATATTTGAGTGAGTTCGCATTTAACTTCGACAGATATCGTCGATTTACATCCATTGAAGCAGATTGAGGTCCATTGTAACTTTGTGTTGATTGAAAATTTTCAAAGTCTATCTTCCTAATTTGTAGTCGAATCTCATCAATTCTTATATATTTGAGTGAGTTTGGAACATCTTGGTCAGATATCGTCGATTTAAATCCATTGAATCCAATTAAGGTCGATTGTCACTTTGTGTTGATTGAAAATTTTCAAAGTCTATCTTCCTAATTTGGAGTCGAATCTCATCAATTCTTATATATTTGAGTGAGTTTGCAACATCCTGGTCAGATATCGTCGATTTACATCCATTGAAGTAGATTGAGATCGATTGTCACTTTGTGTTGATTGAAAATTTTCAAAGTCTGTCTTCCTAATTTGGAGTCGAATCTCATCAATTCTTATATATTTGAGTGAGTTCGCATTTAACTTCGACAGATATCGTCGATTTACATCCATTGAAGCAGATTGAGGTCCATTGTCACTTTGTGTTGATTGAAAATTTTCGAAGTCTATCTTCCTAATTTGTAGTCGATTCTCATCAATTCTTATATATTTGAGTGAGTTTGCAACATCTTGGTCAGATATCGTCGATTTACATCCATTGAAGCAGATTGAGGTCGATTGTCACTTTGTGTTGATTGAAAATTTTCAAAGTCTATCTTCCTAAGATGAAGTCGAGTCTCATCAATTCTTATATATTTGAGTGAGTTTGCAACATCTTGGTCAGATATCATCGATTTACATCCATTGAATCCCATTAAGGTCGATTGTCACTTTGTGTTGATTGAAAATTTTCAAAGTCTATCTTCCTAACTTGGAGTCGAATCTCATCAATTCTTATATATTTGAGTGAGTTTGGAACATCTTGGTCAGATATCGTCGATTTACATCCATTGAAGCAGATTGAGGTCGATTGTCACTTTGTGTTGATTGAAAATTTTCAAAGTCTATCTTCCTAAGTTGAGGTCGAGTCTCATCAATTCTTATATATTTGAGTGAGTTCGCATTGAACTTCGACAGATATCTTCGATTTACATCCATTGAAGCCCATTGTGGTCCATTGTAACTTTGTGTTAATTGAAAATTTTCAAAGTCTATCTTCCTAATTTGTAGTCGATTCTCATCAATTCTTATATATTTGAGTGAGTTTGCAACATCCTGGTCAGATATCGTCGATTTACATCCATTGAAGTAGATTGAGGTCGATTGTCACTTTGTGTTGATTGAAGATTTTCAAAGTCTATCTTCCTAAGATGAAGTCGAGTCTCATCAATTCTTATATATTTGAGTGAGTTTGCAACATCTTGGTCAGATATCATCGATTTACATCCATTGAATCCCATTAAGGTCGATTGTCACTTTGTGTTGATTGAAAATTTTCAAAGTCTATCTTCCTAACTTGGAGTCGAATCTCATCAATTCTTATATATTTGAGTGAGTTTGGAACATCTTGGTCAGATATCGTCGATTTACATCCATTGAAGCAGATTGAGGTCGATTGTCACTTTGTGTTGATTGAAAATTTTCAAAGTCTATCTTCCTAAGTTGAGGTCGAGTCTCATCAATTCTTATATATTTGAGTGAGTTTGCAACATCTTCGTCAGATATCGTCGATTTACATCCATTGAATCCCATTGAGGTCGATTGTCACTTTGTGTTGATTGAAAATTTTCAAAGTCTATCTTCCTAATTTGGAGTCGAATCTCATCAATTCTTATATATTTGAGTGAGTTTGGAACATCTTGGTCAAATATCGTCGATTTACATCCATTGAAGCAGATTGAGGTCGATTGTCACTTTGTGTTGGTTGAAAATTTTCAAAGTCTATCTTCCTAAATTGAGGTCGAGTCTTATCAATTCTTATATATTTCAGTGAGTTCGCATTTAACTTCGACAGATATCTTCGATTTACATCCATTGAAGCCCATTGAGGTCCATTGTAACTTTGTGTTGATTGAAAATTTTCAAAGTCTATCTTCCTAATTTGTAGTCGAATCTCATCAATTCTTATATATCTGAGTGAGTTTGGAACATCTTGGTCAGATATCGTCGATTTACATCCATTGAAGCAGATTGAGGTCGATTGTCACTTTGTGTTGATTGAAAATTTTCAAAGTCTATCTTCCTAAGTTGAGGTCGAGTCTCATCAATTCTTATATATTTGAGTGAGTTTGCAACATCTTGGTCAGATATCGTCGATTTACATCCATTGAATCCCATTGAGGTCGATTGTCACTTTGTGTTGATTGAAAATTTTAAAAGTCTATCTTCCTAATTTGGAGTCGAATCTCATCAATTCTTATATATTTGAGTGAGTTTGGAACATCTTGGTCAGATATCGTCGATTTACATCCATTGAAGCAGATTGAGGTCGATTGTCACTTTGTGTTGATTGAAAATTTTCAAAGTCTGTCTTCCTAATTTGGAGTCGAATCTCATCAATTCTTATATATTTGAGTGAGTTCGCATTGAACTTCGACAGATAGTTTCGATTTACATCCATTGAAGCCCATTGAGGTCCATTGTAACTTTGTGTTGATTGAAAATTTTCAAAGTCTATCTTCCTAATTTGTAGTCGACTCTCATCAATTCTTATATATTTGAGTGAGTTTGGAACATCTTGGTCAGATATCGTCGATTTACATCCATTGATGCAGATTGAGGTCGATTGTCACTTTGTGTTGATTGAAAATTTTCAAAGTCTATCTTCCTAAGTTGAGGTCGAGTCTCATCAATTCTTATATATTTGAGTGAGTTCGCATTTAACTTCGACAGATATCGTCGATTTACATCCATTGAAGCAGATTGAGGTCCATTGTAACTTTGTGTTGATTGAAAATTTTCAAAGTCTATCTTCCTAATTTGTAGTCGAATCTCATCAATTCTTATATATTTGAGTGAGTTTGGAACATCTTGGTCAGATATCGTCGATTTAAATCCATTGAATCCAATTAAGGTCGATTGTCACTTTGTGTTGATTGAAAATTTTCAAAGTCTATCTTCCTAATTTGGAGTCGAATCTCATCAATTCTTATATATTTGAGTGAGTTTGGAACATCTTGGTCAGATATCGTCGATTTACATCCATTGAAGCAGATTGAGGTCGATTGTCACTTTGTGTTGATTGAAAATTTTCAAAGTCTATCTTCCTAAGTTGAGGTCGAGTCTCATCAATTCTTATATATTTGAGTGAGTTCGCATTTAACTTCGACAGATATCGTCGATTTACATCCATTGAAGCAGATTGAGGTCGATTGTCACTTTGTGTTGATTGAAAATTTTCAAAGTCTATCTTCCTTATTTGTAGTCGATTCTCATCAATTCTTATATATTTGAGTGTGTATGCAACATCTTTGTCAGATATCGTCGATTTACATCCATTGAAGCAGATTGAGGTCGATTGTCACTTTGTGTTGATTGAAAATTTTCAAAGTCTGTCTTCCTAATTTGGAGTCGAATCTCATCAATTCTTATATATTTGAGTGAGTTCGCATTTAACTTCGACAGATATCGTCGATTTACATCCATTGAAGCAGATTGAGGTCCATTGTCACTTTGTGTTGATTGAAAATTTTCAAAGTCTATCTTCCTAATTTGTAGTCGATTCTCATCAATTCTTATATATTTGAGTGAGTTTGCAACATCTTGGTCAGATATCGTCGATTTACATCCATTGAAGCAGATTGAGGTCGATTGTCACTTTGTGTTGATTGAAAATTTTCAAAGTCTATCTTCCTAAGATGAAGTCGAGTCTCATCAATTCTTATATATTTGAGTGAGTTTGCAACATCTTGGTCAGATATCATCGATTTACATCCATTGAATCCCATTAAGGTCGATTGTCACTTTGTGTTGATTGAAAATTTTCAAAGTCTATCTTCCTAACTTGGAGTCGAATCTCATCAATTCTTATATATTTGAGTGAGTTTGGAACATCTTGGTCAGATATCGTCGATTTACATCCATTGAAGCAGATTGAGGTCGATTGTCACTTTGTGTTGATTGAAAATTTTCAAAGTCTATCTTCCTAAGTTGAGGTCGAGTCTCATCAATTCTTATATATTTGAGTGAGTTCGCATTGAACTTCGACAGATATCTTCGATTTACATCCATTGAAGCCCATTGTGGTCCATTGTAACTTTGTGTTAATTGAAAATTTTCAAAGTCTATCTTCCTAATTTGTAGTCGATTCTCATCAATTCTTATATATTTGAGTGAGTTTGCAACATCCTGGTCAGATATCGTCGATTTACATCCATTGAAGTAGATTGAGGTCGATTGTCATTTTGTGTTGATTGAAGATTTTCAAAGTCTATCTTCCTAAGATGAAGTCGAGTCTCATCAATTCTTATATATTTGAGTGAGTTTGCAACATCTTGGTCAGATATCATCGATTTACATCCATTGAATCCCATTAAGGTCGATTGTCACTTTGTGTTGATTGAAAATTTTCAAAGTCTATCTTCCTAACTTGGAGTCGAATCTCATCAATTCTTATATATTTGAGTGAGTTTGGAACATCTTGGTCAGATATCGTCGATTTACATCCATTGAAGCAGATTGAGGTCGATTGTCACTTTGTGTTGATTGAAAATTTTCAAAGTCTATCTTCCTAAGTTGAGGTCGAGTCTCATCAATTCTTATATATTTGAGTGAGTTCGCATTGAACTTCGACAGATATCTTTACATCCATTGAAGCCCATTAAGGTCCATTGTAACTTTGTGTTGATTGAAAATTTTCAAAGTCTATCTTCCTAATTTGTAGTCGATTCTCATCAATTCTTATATATTTGAGTGAGTTTGCAACATCCTGGTCAGATATCGTCGATTTACATCCATTGAAGCAGATTGAGGTCGATTGTCACTTTGTGTTGATTGAAAATTTTCAAAGCCTATCTTCCTAATTTGTAGTCGATTCTCATCAATTCTTATATATTTGAGTGAGTTTGCAACATCTTGGTCAGATATCGTCGATTTACATCCATTGAAGCCCATTAAGGTCCATTGTAACTTTGTGTTGATTGAAAATTTTCAAAGTCTATCTTCCTAATTTGTAGTCGAATCTCATCAATTCTTATATATTTGAGTGAGTTTGGAACATCTTGGTCAGATATCGTCGATTTACATCCATTGAAGCAGATTGAGGTCGATTGTCACTTTGTGTTGATTGAAAATTTTCAAAGTCTATCTTCCTAATTTGTAGTCGATTCTCATCAATTCTTATATATTTGAGTGAGTTTGCAACATCTTGGTCAGATATCGTCGATTTACATCCATTGAAGCCCATTAAGGTCCATTGTAACTTTGTGTTGATTGAAAATTTTCAAAGTCTATCTTCCTAATTTGTAGTCGAATCTCATCAATTCTTATATATTTGAGTGAGTTTGGAACATCTTGGTCAGATATCGTCGATTTACATCCATTGAATCCCATTGAGGTCCATTGTAACTTTGTGTTAATTGAAAATTTTCAAAGTCTATCTTCCTAATTTGTAGTCGATTCTCATCAATTCTTATATATTTGAGTGAGTTTGCAACATCCTGGTCAGATATCGTCGATTTACATCCATTGAAGTAGATTGAGATCGATTGTCACTTTGTGTTGATTGAAAATTTTCAAAGTCTGTCTTCCTAATTTGGAGTCGAATCTCATCAATTCTTATATATTTGAGTGAGTTCGCATTTAACTTCGACAGATATCGTCGATTTACATCCATTGAAGCAGATTGAGGTCCATTGTCACTTTGTGTTGATTGAAAATTTTCGAAGTCTATCTTCCTAATTTGTAGTCGATTCTCATCAATTCTTATATATTTGAGTGAGTTTGCAACATCCTGGTCAGATATCGTCGATTTACATCCATTGAAGTAGATTGAGATCGATTGTCACTTTGTGTTGATTGAAAATTTTCAAAGTCTGTCTTCCTAATTTGGAGTCGAATCTCATCAATTCTTATATATTTGAGTGAGTTCGCATTTAACTTCGACAGATATCGTCGATTTACATCCATTGAAGCAGATTGAGGTCCATTGTCACTTTGTGTTGATTGAAAATTTTCGAAGTCTATCTTCCTAATTTGTAGTCGATTCTCATCAATTCTTATATATTTGAGTGAGTTTGCAACAGCTTGGTCAGATATCGTCGATTTACATCCATTGAAGCAGATTGAGGTCGATTGTCACTTTGTGTTGATTGAAAATTTTCAAAGTCTATCTTCCTAAGATGAAGTCGAGTCTCATCAATTCTTATATATTTGAGTGAGTTTGCAACATCTTGGTCAGATATCATCGATTTACATCCATTGAATCCCATTAAGGTCGATTGTCACTTTGTGTTGATTGAAAATTTTCAAAGTCTATCTTCCTAACTTGGAGTCGAATCTCATCAATTCTTATATATTTGAGTGAGTTTGGAACATCTTGGTCAGATATCGTCGATTTACATCCATTGAAGCAGATTGAGGTCGATTGTCACTTTGTGTTGATTGAAAATTTTCAAAGTCTATCTTCCTAATTTGTAGTCGATTCTCATCAATTCTTATATATTTGAGTGAGTTTGCAACATCTTGGTCAGATATCGTCGATTTACATCCATTGAATCCCATTGAGGTCCATTGTAACTTTGTGTTAATTGAAAATTTTCAAAGTCTATCTTCCCAATTTGTAGTCGATTCTCATCAATTCTTATATATTTGAGTGAGTTTGCAACATCTTGGTCAGATATCGTCGATTTACATCCATTGAAGCAGATTGAGGTCGATTGTCACTTTGTGTTGATTGAAAATTTTCAAAGTCTATCTTCCTAATTTGTAGTCGATTCTCATCAATTCTTATATATTTGAGTGAGTTTGCAACATCTTGGTCAGATATCTTCGATTTACATCCATTGAAGCCCATTAAGGTCCATTGTAACTTTGTGTTGATTGAAAATTTTCAAAGTCTATCTTCCTAACTTGGAGTCGAATCTCATCAATTCTTATATATTTGAGTGAGTTTGGAACATCTTGGTCAGATATCGTCGATTTACATCCATTGAAGCAGATTGAGGTCGATTGTCACTTTGTGTTGATTGAAAATTTTCAAAGTCTATCTTCCTAAGTTGAGGTCGAGTCTCATCAATTCTTATATATTTGAGTGAGTTCGCATTGAACTTCGACAGATATCTTTACATCCATTGAAGCCCATTAAGGTCCATTGTAACTTTGTGTTGATTGAAAATTTTCAAAGTCTATCTTCCTAATTTGTAGTCGATTCTCATCAATTCTTATATATTTGAGTGAGTTTGCAACATCTTGGTCAGATATCGTCGATTTACATCCATTGAAGCAGATTGAGGTCGATTGTCACTTTGTGTTGATTGAAAATTTTCAAAGTCTATCTTCCTAAGTTGAGGTCGAGTCTCATCAATTCTTATATATTTGAGTGAGTTCGCATTGAACTTCGACAGATATCTTTACATCCATTGAAGCCCATTAAGGTCCATTGTAACTTTGTGTTAATTGAAAATTTTCAAAGTCTATCTTCCCAATTTGTAGTCGATTCTCATCAATTCTTATATATTTGAGTGAGTTTGCAACATCTTGGTCAGATATCGTCGATTTACATCCATTGAAGCAGATTGAGGTCGATTGTCACTTTGTGTTGATTGAAAATTTTCAAAGTCTATCTTCCTAATTTGTAGTCGATTCTCATCAATTCTTATATATTTGAGTGAGTTTGCAACATCTTGGTCAGATATCGTCGATTTACATCCATTGAAGCCCATTAAGGTCCATTGTAACTCTGTGTTGATTGAAAATTTTCAAAGTCTATCTCCCTAATTTGTAGTCGAATCTCATCAATTCTTATATATTTGAGTGAGTTTGGAACATCTTGGTCAGATATCGTCGATTTACATCCATTGAATCCCATTGAGGTCCATTGTAACTTTGTGTTAATTGAAAATTTTCAAAGTCTATCTTCCCAATTTGTAGTCGATTCTCATCAATTCTTATATATTTGAGTGAGTTTGCAACATCTTGGTCAGATATCATCGATTTACATCCATTGAAGCCCATTAAGGTCCATTGTAACTCTGTGTTGATTGAAAATTTTCAAAGTCTATCTTCCTAATTTGTAGTCGAATCTCATCAATTCTTATATATTTGAGTGAGTTTGGAACATCTTGGTCAGATATCGTCGATTTACATCCATTGAATCCCATTGAGGTCCATTGTAACTTTGTGTTAATTGAAAATTTTCAAAGTCTATCTTCCCAATTTGTAGTCGATTCTCATCAATTCTTATATATTTGAGTGAGTTTGCAACATCTTGGTCAGATATCGTCGATTTACATCCATTGAAGCAGATTGAGGTCGATTGTCACTTTGTGTTGATTGAAAATTTTCAAAGTCTATCTTCCTAATTTGTAGTCGATTCTCATCAATTCTTATATATTTGAGTGAGTTTGCAACATCTTGGTCAGATATCTTCGATTTACATCCATTGAAGCCCATTAAGGTCCATTGTAACTCTGTGTTGATTGAAAATTTTCAAAGTCTATCTTCCTAATTTGTAGTCGATTCTCATCAATTCTTATATATTTGAGTGAGTTTGCAACATCTTGGTCAGATATCGTCGATTTACATCCATTGAAGCCCATTAAGGTCCATTGTAACTCTGTGTTGATTGAAAATTTTCAAAGTCTATCTTCCTAATTTGGAGTCGAATCTCATCAATTCTTATATATTTGAGTGAGTTTGGAACATCTTGGTCAGATATCGTCGATTTACATCCATTGAAGCAGATTGAGGTCGATTGTCACTTTGTGTTGATTGAAAATTTTCAAAGTCTATCTTCCCAATTTGTAGTCGATTCTCATCAATTCTTATATATTTGAGTGAGTTTGCAACATCTTGGTCAGATATCGTCGATTTACATCCATTGAAGCAGATTGAGGTCGATTGTCACTTTGTGTTGATTGAAAATTTTCAAAGTCTATCTTCCTAAGTTGAGGTCGAGTCTCATCAATTCTTATATATTTGAGTGAGTTCGCATTGAACTTCGACAGATATCTTCGATTTACATCCATTGAAGCCCATTGTGGTCCATTGTAACTTTGTGTTAATTGAAAATTTTCAAAGTCTATCTTCCTAATTTGTAGTCGATTCTCATCAATTCTTATATATTTGAGTGAGTTTGCAACATCCTGGTCAGATATCGTCGATTTACATCCATTGAAGTAGATTGAGGTCGATTGTCACTTTGTGTTGATTGAAGATTTTCAAAGTCTATCTTCCTAAGATGAAGTCGAGTCTCATCAATTCTTATATATTTGAGTGAGTTAGCAACATCTTGGTCAGATATCATCGATTTACATCCATTGAATCCCATTAAGGTCGATTGTCACTTTGTGTTGATTGAAAATTTTCAAAGTCTATCTTCCTAACTTGGAGTCGAATCTCATCAATTCTTATATATTTGAGTGAGTTTGGAACATCTTGGTCAGATATCGTCGATTTACATCCATTGAAGCAGATTGAGGTCGATTGTCACTTTGTGTTGATTGAAAATTTTCAAAGTCTATCTTCCTAAGTTGAGGTCGAGTCTCATCAATTCTTATATATTTGAGTGAGTTCGCATTGAACTTCGACAGATATCTTCGATTTACATCCATTGAAGCCCATTGTGGTCCATTGTAACTTTGTGTTAATTGATAATTTTCAAAGTCTATCTTCCTAATTTGTAGTCGATTCTCATCAATTCTTATATATTTGAGTGAGTTTGCAACATCCTGGTCAGATATCGTCGATTTACATCCATTGAAGTAGATTGAGGTCGATTGTCACTTTGTGTTGATTGAAGATTTTCAAAGTCTATCTTCCTAAGATGAAGTCGAGTCTCATCAATTCTTATATATTTGAGTGAGTTTGCAACATCTTGGTCAGATATCGTCGATTTACATCCATTGAAGCCCATTAAGGTCCATTGTAACTTTGTGTTGATTGAAAATTTTCAAAGTCTATCTTCCTAATTTGTAGTCGATTCTCATCAATTCTTATATATTTGAGTGAGTTTGCAACATCCTGGTCAGATATCGTCGATTTACATCCATTGAAGTAGATTGAGGTCGATTGTCACTTTGTGTTGATTGAAGATTTTCAAAGTCTATCTTCCTAAGATGAAGTCGAGTCTCATCAATTCTTATATATTTGAGTGAGTTTGCAACATCTTGGTCAGATATCGTCGATTTACATCCATTGAAGCCCATTAAGGTCCATTGTAACTTTGTGTTGATTGAAAATTTTCAAAGTCTATCTTCCTAATTTGTAGTCGAATCTCATCAATTCTTATATATTTGAGTGAGTTTGGAACATCTTGGTCAGATATCGTCGATTTACATCCATTGAATCCCATTAAGGTCCATTGTAACTTTGTGTTAATTGAAAATTTTCAAAGTCTATCTTCCTAATTTGGAGTCGAATCTCATCAATTCTTATATATTTGAGTGAGTTTGGAACATCTTGGTCAGATATCGTCGATTTACATCCATTGAAGCAGATTGAGGTCGATTGTCACTTTGTGTTGATTGAAAATTTTCAAAGTCTATCTTCCTAATTTGTAGTCGATTCTCATCAATTCTTATATATTTGAGTGAGTTTGCAACATCTTGGTCAGATATCTTCGATTTACATCCATTGAAGCCCATTAAGGTCCATTGTAACTTTGTGTTGATTGAAAATTTTCAAAGTCTATCTTCCTAATTTGTAGTCGAATCTCATCAATTCTTATATATTTGAGTGAGTTTGGAACATCTTGGTCAGATATCGTCGATTTACATCCATTGAATCCCATTGAGGTCCATTGTAACTTTGTGTTAATTGAAAATTTTCAAAGTCTATCTTCCTAATTTGGAGTCGAATCTCATCAATTCTTATATATTTGAGTGAGTTTGGAACATCTTGGTCAGATATCGTCGATTTACATCCATTGAAGCATATTGAGGTCGATTGTCACTTTGTGTTGATTGAAAATTTTCAAAGTCTATCTTCCCAATTTGTAGTCGATTCTCATCAATTCTTATATATTTGAGTGAGTTTGCAACATCTTGGTCAGATATCGTCGATTTACATCCATTGAAGCAGATTGAGGTCGATTGTCACTTTGTGTTGATTGAAAATTTTCAAAGTCTATCTTCCTAAGTTGAGGTCGAGTCTCATCAATTCTTATATATTTGAGTGAGTTCGCATTGAACTTCGACAAATATCTTCGATTTACATCCATTGAAGCCCATTGAGGTCCATTGTAACTTTGTGTTAATTGAAAATTTTCAAAGTCTATCTTCCTAATTTGTAGTCGAATCTCATCAATTCTTATATATTTGAGTGAGTTTGCAACATCTTGGTCAGATATGGTCGATTTACATCCATTGAAGCAGATTGAGGTCGATTGTCACTTTGTGTTGATTGAAAATTTTCAAAGTCTATCTTCCTAAGATGAAGTCGAGTCTCATCAATTCTTATATATTTGAGTGAGTTTGCAACATCTTGGTCAGATATCGTCGATTTACATCCATTGAATCCCATTAAGGTCGATTGTCACTTTGTGTTGATTGAAAATTTTTAAAGTCTATCTTCCTAATTTGTAGTCGATTCTCATCAATTCTTATATATTTGAGTGAGTTTGCAACATCTTGGTAAGATATCGTCGATTTACATCCATTGGTGCAGATTGAGGTCGATTGTCACTTTGTGTTGATTGAAAATTTTCAAAGTCTATCTTCCTAAGTTGAGGTCGAGTCTCATCAATTCTTATATATTTGAGTGAGTTCGCATTTAACTTCGACAGATATCTTCGATTTACATCCATTGAAGGCCATTGAGGTCGATTGTCACTTTGTGTTGATTGAAAATTTTCAAAGTCTATCTTCCTAATTTTTAGTCGAATCTCATTAATTCTTATATATTTGATTGAGTTTGGAACATCGTGGTCAGATATCGTCGATTTACATCCATTGAAGCAGATTGAGGTCGATTGTCACTTTGTGTTGATTGAAAATTTTCAAAGTCTATCTTCCTAATTTGTAGTCGATTCTCATCAATTCTTATATATTTGAGTGAGTTTGCAACATCTTGGTCAGATATCGTCGATTTACATCCATTGAAGCCCATTAAGGTCCATTGTAACTTTGTGTTGATTGAAAATTTTCAAAGTCTATCTTCCTAATTTGTAGTCGAATCTCATCAATTCTTATATATTTGAGTGAGTTTGGAACATCTTGGTCAGATATCGTCGATTTACATCCATTGAATCCCATTGAGGTCCATTGTAACTTTGTGTTAATTGAAAATTTTCAAAGTCTATCTTCCTAATTTGGAGTCGAATCTCATCAATTCTTATATATTTGAGTGAGTTTGGAACATCTTGGTCAGATATCGTCGATTTACATCCATTGAAGCAGATTGAGGTCGATTGTCACTTTGTGTTGATTGAAAATTTTCAAAGTCTATCTTCCCAATTTGTAGTCGATTCTCATCAATTCTTATATATTTGAGTGAGTTTGGAACATCTTGGTCAGATATCGTCGATTTACATCCATTGAAGCATATTGAGGTCGATTGTCACTTTGTGTTGATTGAAAATTTTCAAAGTCTATCTTCCCAATTTGTAGTCGATTCTCATCAATTCTTATATATTTGAGTGAGTTTGCAACATCTTGGTCAGATATCGTCGATTTACATCCATTGAAGCAGATTGAGGTCGATTGTCACTTTGTGTTGATTGAAAATTTTCAAAGTCTATCTTCCTAAGTTGAGGTCGAGTCTCATCAATTCTTATATATTTGAGTGAGTTCGCATTGAACTTCGACAAATATCTTCGATTTACATCCATTGAAGCCCATTGAGGTCCATTGTAACTTTGTGTTAATTGAAAATTTTCAAAGTCTATCTTCCTAATTTGTAGTCGAATCTCATCAATTCTTATATATTTGAGTGAGTTTGCAACATCTTGGTCAGATATGGTCGATTTACATCCATTGAAGCAGATTGAGGTCGATTGTCACTTTGTGTTGATTGAAAATTTTCAAAGTCTATCTTCCTAAGATGAAGTCGAGTCTCATCAATTCTTATATATTTGAGTGAGTTTGCAACATCTTGGTCAGATATCGTCGATTTACATCCATTGAATCCCATTAAGGTCGATTGTCACTTTGTGTTGATTGAAAATTTTTAAAGTCTATCTTCCTAATTTGTAGTCGATTCTCATCAATTCTTATATATTTGAGTGAGTTTGCAACATCTTGGTAAGATATCGTCGATTTACATCCATTGGTGCAGATTGAGGTCGATTGTCACTTTGTGTTGATTGAAAATTTTCAAAGTCTATCTTCCTAATTTGTAGTCGATTCTCATCAATTCTTATATATTTGAGTGAGTTTGCAACATCTTGGTCAGATATCTTCGATTTACATCCATTGAAGCCCATTAAGGTCCATTGTAACTTTGTGTTGATTGAAAATTTTCAAAGTCTATCTTCCTAATTTGTAGTCGAATCTCATCAATTCTTATATATTTGAGTGAGTTTGGAACATCTTGGTCAGATATCGTCGATTTACATCCATTGAATCCCATTGAGGTCCATTGTAACTTTGTGTTAATTGAAAATTTTCAAAGTCTATCTTCCTAATTTGGAGTCGAATCTCATCAATTCTTATATATTTGAGTGAGTTTGGAACATCTTGGTCAGATATCGTCGATTTACATCCATTGAAGCATATTGAGGTCGATTGTCACTTTGTGTTGATTGAAAATTTTCAAAGTCTATCTTCCCAATTTGTAGTCGATTCTCATCAATTCTTATATATTTGAGTGAGTTTGCAACATCTTGGTCAGATATCGTCGATTTACATCCATTGAAGCAGATTGAGGTCGATTGTCACTTTGTGTTGATTGAAAATTTTCAAAGTCTATCTTCCTAAGTTGAGGTCGAGTCTCATCAATTCTTATATATTTGAGTGAGTTCGCATTGAACTTCGACAAATATCTTCGATTTACATCCATTGAAGCCCATTGAGGTCCATTGTAACTTTGTGTTAATTGAAAATTTTCAAAGTCTATCTTCCTAATTTGTAGTCGAATCTCATCAATTCTTATATATTTGAGTGAGTTTGCAACATCTTGGTCAGATATGGTCGATTTACATCCATTGAAGCAGATTGAGGTCGATTGTCACTTTGTGTTGATTGAAAATTTTCAAAGTCTATCTTCCTAAGATGAAGTCGAGTCTCATCAATTCTTATATATTTGAGTGAGTTTGCAACATCTTGGTCAGATATCTTCGATTTACATCCATTGAATCCCATTAAGGTCGATTGTCACTTTGTGTTGATTGAAAATTTTTAAAGTCTATCTTCCTAATTTGTAGTCGATTCTCATCAATTCTTATATATTTGAGTGAGTTTGCAACATCTTGGTAAGATATCGTCGATTTACATCCATTGGTGCAGATTGAGGTCGATTGTCACTTTGTGTTGATTGAAAATTTTCAAAGTCTATCTTCCTAAGTTGAGGTCGAGTCTCATCAATTCTTATATATTTGAGTGAGTTCGCATTTAACTTCGACAGATATCTTCGATTTACATCCATTGAAGGCCATTGAGGTCGATTGTCACTTTGTGTTGATTGAAAATTTTCAAAGTCTATCTTCCTAATTTTTAGTCGAATCTCATTAATTCTTATATATTTGATTGAGTTTGGAACATCGTGGTCAGATATCGTCGATTTACATCCATTGAAGCAGATTGAGGTCGATTGTCACTTTGTGTTGATTGAAAATTTTCAAAGTCTATCTTCCTAATTTGTAGTCGATTCTCATCAATTCTTATATATTTGAGTGAGTTTGCAACATCTTGGTCAGATATCGTCGATTTACATCCATTGAAGCCCATTAAGGTCCATTGTAACTTTGTGTTGATTGAAAATTTTCAAAGTCTATCTTCCTAATTTGTAGTCGAATCTCATCAATTCTTATATATTTGAGTGAGTTTGGAACATCTTGGTCAGATATCGTCGATTTACATCCATTGAATCCCATTGAGGTCCATTGTAACTTTGTGTTAATTGAAAATTTTCAAAGTCTATCTTCCTAATTTGGAGTCGAATCTCATCAATTCTTATATATTTGATTGAGTTTGGAACATCTTGGTCAGATATCGTCGATTTACATCCATTGAAGCAGATTGAGGTCGATTGTCACTTTGTGTTGATTGAAAATTTTCAAAGTCTATCTTCCCAATTTGTAGTCGATTCTCATCAATTCTTATATATTTGAGTGAGTTTGCAACATCTTGGTCAGATATCGTCGATTTACATCCATTGAAGCAGATTGAGGTCGATTGTCACTTTGTGTTGATTGAAAATTTTCAAAGTCTATCTTCCTAAGATGAAGTCGAGTCTCATCAATTCTTATATATTTGAGTGAGTTCGCATTGAACTTCGACAAATATCTTCGATTTACATCCATTGAAGCCCATTGAGGTCCATTGTAAGTTTGTGTTAATTGAAAATTTTCAAAGTCTATCTTCCTAATTTGTAGTCGAATCTCATCAATTCTTATATATTTGAGTGAGTTCGGAACATCTTGGTCAGATATCGTCGATTTACATCCATTGAATCCCATTAAGGTCCATTGTAACTTTGTGTTAATTGAAAATTTCCAAAGTCTATCTTCCTAATTTGGAGTCGAATCTCATCAATTCTTATATATTTGAGTGAGTTTGGAACATCTTGGTCAGATATCGTCGATTTACATCCATTGAAGCAGATTGAGGTCGATTGTCACTTTGTGTTGATTGAAAATTTTCAAAGTCTATCTTCCTAATTTGTAGTCGATTCTCATCAATTCTTATATATTTGAGTGAGTTTGCAACATCTTGGTCAGATATGGTCGATTTACATCCATTGAAGCAGATTGAGGTCGATTGTCACTTTGTGTTGATTGAAAATTTTCAAAGTCTATCTTCCTAAGATGAAGTCGAGTCTCATCAATTCTTATATATTTGAGTGAGTTTGCAACATCTTGGTCAGATATCGTCGATTTACATCCATTGAATCCCATTAAGGTCGATTGTCACTTTGTGTTGATTGAAAATTTTTAAAGTCTATCTTCCTAATTTGTAGTCGATTCTCATCAATTCTTATATATTTGAGTGAGTTTGCAACATCTTGGTAAGATATCGTCGATTTACATCCATTGGTGCAGATTGAGGTCGATTGTCACTTTGTGTTGATTGAAAATTTTCAAAGTCTATCTTCCTAAGTTGAGGTCGAGTCTCATCAATTCTTATATATTTGAGTGAGTTCGCATTTAACTTCGACAGATATCTTCGATTTACATCCATTGAAGGCCATTGAGGTCGATTGTCACTTTGTGTTGATTGAAAATTTTCAAAGTCTATCTTCCTACTTTTTAGTCGAATCTCATTAATTCTTATATATTTGATTGAGTTTGGAACATCGTGGTCAGATATCGTCGATTTACATCCATTGAAGCAGATTGAGGTCGATTGTCACTTTGTGTTGATTGAAAATTTTCAAAGTCTATCTTCCTGAGATGAAGTCGAGTCTCATCAATTCTTACATATTTGAGTGAGTTTGCAACATCTTCGTCAGATATCGTCGATTTACATCCATTGAATCCCATTGAGGTCGATTGTCACTTTGTGTTGATTGAAAATTTTCAAAGTCTATCTTCCTAATTTGGAGTCGAATCTCATCAATTCTTATATATTTGAGTGAGTTTGGAACATCTTGGTCAGATATCGTCGATTTACATCCATTGAAGCAGATTGAGGTCGATTGTCACTTTGTGTTGATTGAAAATTTTCAAAGTCTATCTTCCTAAATTGAGGTCGAGTCTTATCAATTCTTATATATTTCAGTGAGTTCGCATTTAACTTCGACAGATATCTTCGATTTACATCCATTGAAGCCCATTGAGGTCCATTGTAACTTTGTGTTGATTGAAAATTTCCAAAGTCTATCTTCCTAATTTGTAGTCGAATCTCATCAATTCTTATATATCTGAGTGAGTTTGGAACATCTTGGTCAGATATCTTCGATTTACATCCATTGAAGCAGATTGAGGTCGATTGTCACTTTGTGTTGATTGAAAATTTTCAAAGTCTATCTTCCTAATTTGTAGTCGATTCTCATCAATTCTTATATATTTGAGTGAGTATGCAACATCTTGGTCAGATATCGTCGATTTACATCCATTGAAGCAGATTGAGGTCGATTGTCACTTTGTGTTGATTGAAAATTTTCAAAGTCTATCTTCCTAATTTGTAGTCGATTCTCATCAATTCTTATATATTTGAGTGAGTTTGCAACATCCTGGTCAGATATCGTCGATTTACATCCATTGAAGTAGATTGAGGTCGATTGTCACTTTGTGTTGATTGAAAATTTTCAAAGTCTATCTTCCAAAGATGAAGTCGAGTCTCATCAATTCTTATATATTTGAGTGAGTTCGCATTGAACTTCGACAGATAGTTTCGATTTACATCCATTGAAGCCCATTGAGGTCCATTGTAACTTTGTGTTGATTGAAAATTTTCAAAGTCTATCTTCCTAATTTGTAGTCGAATCTCATCAATTCTTATATATTTGAGTGAGTTTGGAACATCTTGGTCAGATATCGTCGATTTACATCCATTGATGCAGATTGAGGTCGATTGTCACTTTGTGTTGATTGAAAATTTTCAAAGTCTATCTTCCTAATTTGTAGTCGAATCTCATCAATTCTTATATATTTGAGTGAGTTTGGAACATCTTGGTCAGATATCGTCGATTTACATCCATTGAATCCAATTAAGGTCGATTGTCACTTTGTGTTGATTGAAAATTTTCAAAGTCTATCTTCCTAATTTGGAGTCGAATCTCATCAATTCTTATATATTTGAGTGAGTTTGGAACATCTTGGTCAGATATCGTCGATTTACATCCATTGAAGCAGATTGAGGTCGATTGTCACTTTCTGTTGATTGAAAATTTTCAAAGTCTATCTTCCTAAGTTGAGGTCGAGTCTCATCAATTCTTATATATTTGAAAGAGTTCGCATTTAACTTCGACAGATATCGTCGATTTACATCCATTGAAGCAGATTGAGGTCCATTGTAACTTTGTGTTGATTGAAAATTTTCAAAGTCTATCTTCCTAATTTGTAGTCGAATCTCATCAATTCTTATATATTTGAGTGAGTTTGGAACATCTTGGTCAGATATCGTCGATTTACATCCATTGAATCCAATTAAGGTCGATTGTCACTTTGTGTTGATTGAAAATTTTCAAAGTCTATCTTCCTAATTTGGAGTCGAATCTCATCAATTCTTATATATTTGAGTGAGTTTGGAACATCTTGGTCAGATATCGTCGATTTACATCCATTGAAGCAGATTGAGGTCGATTGTCACTTTGTGTTGATTGAAAATTTTCAAAGTC
Source organism: Diorhabda sublineata (assembly GCF_026230105.1). Lineage (NCBI taxonomy): Eukaryota > Metazoa > Arthropoda > Insecta > Coleoptera > Chrysomelidae > Diorhabda > Diorhabda sublineata. Next base: position 872,028 of record NC_079483.1, on the reverse strand, counting down.
TATCTTCCTAAGTTGAGGTCGAGTCTCATCAATTCTTATATATTTGAGTGAGTTCGCATTTAACTTCGACAGATATCGTCGATTTACATCCATTGAAGCAGATTGAGGTCGATTGTCACTTTGTGTTGATTGAAAATTTTCAAAGTCTATCTTCCTAATTTGTAGTCGATTCTCATCAATTCTCATATATTTGAGTGAGTATGCAACATCTTGGTCAGATATCGTCGATTTACATCCATTGAAGCAGATTGAGGTCGATTGTCACTTTGTGTTGATTGAAAATTTTCAAAGTCTATCTTCCTAATTTGTAGTCGATTCTCATCAATTCTTATATATTTGAGTGAGTTTGCAACATCCTGGTCAGATATCGTCGATTTACATCCATTGAAGTAGATTGAGGTCGATTGTCACTTTGTGTTGATTGAAAATTTTCAAAGTCTGTCTTCCTAATTTGGAGTCGAATCTCATCAATTCTTATATATTTGAGTGAGTTCGCATTTAACTTCGACAGATATCGTCGATTTACATCCATTGAAGCAGATTGAGGTCGATTGTCACTTTGTGTTGATTGAAAATTTTCGAAGTCTATCTTCCTAATTTGTAGTCGATTCTCATCAATTCTTATATATTTGAGTGAGTTTGCAACATCTTGGTCAGATATCGTCGATTTACATCCATTTAAGCAGATTGAGGTCGATTGTCACTTTGTGTTGATTGAAAATTTTCAAAGTATATCTTCCTAAGATGAAGTCGAGTCTCATCAATTCTTATATATTTGAGTGAGTTTGCAACATCTTGGTCAGATATCGTCGATTTACATCCATTGAATCCCATTAAGGTCGATTGTCACTTTGTGTTGATTGAAAATTTTCAAAGTCTATCTTCCTAATTTGGAGTCGAATCTCATCAATTCTTATATATTTGAGTGAGTTTGGAACATCTTGGTCAGATATCGTCGATTTACATCCATTGAAGCAGATTGAGGTCGATTGTCACTTTGTGTTGATTGAAAATTTTCAAAGTCTATCTTCCTAAGTTGAGGTCGAGTCTCATCAATTCTTATATATTTGAGTGAGTTCGCATTGAACTTCGACAGATATCTTGAAGCCCATTGAGGTCCATTGTAACTTTGTGTTAATTGAAAATTTTCAAAGTCTATCTTCCTAATTTGTAGTCGATTCTCATCAATTCTTATATATTTGAGTGAGTTTGCAACATCTTGGTCAGATATCGTCGATTTACATCCATTGAAGCAGATTCAGGTCGATTGTCACTTTGTGTTGATTGAAAATTTTCAAAGTCTATCTTCCTAAGTTGAGGTCGAGTCTCATCAATTCTTATATATTTGAGTGAGTTCGCATTGAACTTCGACAGATATCTTCGATTTACATCCATTGAAGCCCATTGAGGTCCATTGTAACTTTGTGTTAATTGAAAATTTTCAAAGTCTATCTTCCTAATTTGTAGTCGATTCTCATCAATTCTTATATATTTGAGTGAGTTTGCAACATCTTGGTCAGATATCGTCGATTTACATCCATTGAAGCAGATTCAGGTCGATTGTCACTTTGTGTTGATTGAAAATTTTCAAAGTCTATCTTCCTAAGTTGAGGTCGAGTCTCATCAATTCTTATATATTTGAGTGAGTTCGCATTGAACTTCGACAGATATCTTCGATTTACATCCATTGAAGCCCATTGAGGTCCATTGTAACTTTGTGTTGATTGAAAATTTTCAAAGTCTATCTTCCTAATTTGTATTCGAATCTCATCAATTCTTATATATTTGAGTGAGTTTGCAACATCCTGGTCAGATATCGTCGATTTACATCCATTGAAGCCCATTAAGGTCCATTGTAACTTTGTGTTGATTGAAAATTTTCAAAGTCTATCTTCCTAATTTGTAGTCGAATCTCATCAATTCTTATATATTTGAGTGAGTTTGGAACATCTTGGTCAGATATCGTCGATTTACATCCATTGAATCCCATTAAGGTCCATTGTAACTTTGTGTTAATTGAAAATTTTCAAAGTCTATCTTCCTAATTTGGAGTCGAATCTCATCAATTCTTATATATTTGAGTGAGTTTGGAACATCTTGGTCAGATATCGTCGATTTACATCCATTGAAGCAGATTGAGGTCGATTGTCACTTTGTGTTGATTGAAAATTTTCAAAGTCTATCTTCCTAAGTTGAGGTCGAGTCTCATCAATTCTTATATATTTGAGTGAGTTCGCATTGAACTTCGACAGATATCTTCGATTTACATCCATTGAAGCCCATTGAGGTCCATTGTAACTTTGTGTTAATTGAAAATTTTCAAAGTCTATCTTCCTAATTTGTAGTCGATTCTCATCAATTCTTATATATTTGAGTGAGTTTGCAACATCTTGGTCAGATATCGTCGATTTACATCCATTGAAGCAGATTCAGGTCGATTGTCACTTTGTGTTGATTGAAAATTTTCAAAGTCTATCTTCCTAAGTTGAGGTCGAGTCTCATCAATTCTTATATATTTGAGTGAGTTCGCATTGAACTTCGACAGATATCTTCGATTTACATCCATTGAAGCCCATTGAGGTCCATTGTAACTTTGTGTTGATTGAAAATTTTCAAAGTCTATCTTCCTAATTTGTATTCGAATCTCATCAATTCTTATATATTTGAGTGAGTTTGCAACATCCTGGTCAGATATCGTCGATTTACATCCATTGAAGCCCATTAAGGTCCATTGTAACTTTGTGTTGATTGAAAATTTTCAAAGTCTATCTTCCTAATTTGTAGTCGAATCTCATCAATTCTTATATATTTGAGTGAGTTTGGAACATCTTGGTCAGATATCGTCGATTTACATCCATTGAATCCCATTAAGGTCCATTGTAACTTTGTGTTAATTGAAAATTTTCAAAGTCTATCTTCCTAATTTGGAGTCGAATCTCATCAATTCTTATATATTTGAGTGAGTTTGGAACATCTTGGTCAGATATCGTCGATTTACATCCATTGAAGCAGATTGAGGTCGATTGTCACTTTGTGTTGATTGAAAATTTTCAAAGTCTATCTTCCCAATTTGTAGTCGATTCTCATCAATTCTTATATATTTGAGTGAGTTTGCAACATCTTGGTCAGATATCGTCGATTTACATCCATTGAAGCAGATTGAGGTCGATTGTCACTTTGTGTTGATTGAAAATTTTCAAAGTCTATCTTCCTAAGATGAAGTCGAGTCTCATCAATTCTTATATATTTGAGTGAGTTTGCAACATCTTGGTCAGATATCGTCGATTTACATCCATTGAATCCCATTAAGGTCGATTGTCACTTTGTGTTGATTGAAAATTTTCAAAGTCTATCTTCCTAATTTGTAGTCGAATCTCATCAATTCTTATATATTTGAGTGAGTTTGGAACATCTTGGTCAGATATCGTCGATTTACATCCATTGAAGCAGATTGAGGTCGATTGTCACTTTGTGTTGATTGAAAATTTTCAAAGTCTATCTTCCTAAGTTGAGGTCGAATCTCATCAATTCTTATATATTTGAGTGAGTTTGCAACATCTTGGTCAGATATCGTCGATTTACATCCATTGAATCCCATTAAGGTCGATTGTCACTTTGTGTTGATTGAAAATTTTCAAAGTCTATCTTCCTAATTTGTAGTCGAATCTCATCAATTCTTATATATTTGAGTGAGTTTGCAACATCTTGGTCAGATATCGTCGATTTACATCCATTGAATCCCATTAAGGTCGATTGTCACTTTGTGTTGATTGAAAATTTTCAAAGTCTATCTTCCTAATTTGTAGTCGAATCTCATCAATTCTTATATATTTGAGTGAGTTTGGAACATCTTGGTCAGATATCGTCGATTTACATCCATTGAAGCAGATTGAGGTCGATTGTCACTTTGTGTTGATTGAAAATTTTCAAAGTCTATCTTCCTAAGTTGAGGTCGAATCTCATCAATTCTTATATATTTGAGTGAGTTTGCAACATCTTGGTCAGATATCGTCGATTTACATCCATTGAATCCCATTAAGGTCGATTGTCACTTTGTGTTGATTGAAAATTTTCAAAGTCTATCTTCCTAATTTGTAGTCGAATCTCATCAATTCTTATATATTTGAGTGAGTTTGGAACATCTTGGTCAGATATCGTCGATTTACATCCATTGAAGCAGATTGAGGTCGATTGTCACTTTGTGTTGATTGAAAATTTTCAAAGTCTATCTTCCTAATTTGTAGTCGATTCTCATCAATTCTTATATATTTGAGTGAGTTTGCAACATCTTGGTCAGATATCGTCGATTTACATCCATTGAAGCAGATTGAGGTCGATTGTCACTTTGTGTTGATTGAAAATTTTCAAAGTCTATCTTCCTAAGATGAAGTCGAGTCTCATCAATTCTTATATATTTGAGTGAGTTTGCAACATCTTGGTCAGATATCGTCGATTTACATCCATTGAATCCCATTAAGGTCGATTGTCACTTTGTGTTGATTGAAAATTTTCAAAGTCTATCTTCCTAATTTGTAGTCGAATCTCATCAATTCTTATATATTTGAGTGAGTTTGGAACATCTTGGTCAGATATCGTCGATTTACATCCATTGAAGCAGATTGAGGTCGATTGTCACTTTGTGTTGATTGAAAATTTTCAAAGTCTATCTTCCTAATTTGTAGTCGAATCTCATCAATTCTTATATATTTGAGTGAGTTTGGAACATCTTGGTCAGATATCGTCGATTTACATCCAATGATGCAGATTGAGGTCGATTGTCACTTTGTGTTGATTGAAAATTTTCAAAGTCTATCTTCCCAATTTGGAGTCGAATATCACAAATTCTTATATATTTGAGTGAGTTTGCAACATCTTGGTCAGATATCGTCGATTTACATCCATTGAAGCAGATTGAGGTCGATTGTCACTCTGTGTCGATTGAAAATTTTCAAAGTCTATCTTCCTAAGTTGAAGTCTAATCTCATCATTTCTTATATATTTGAGTGAGTTTGCAACATCCTGGTCAGATATCGTCGATTTACATCCATTGAAGTAGATTGAGGTCGATTGTCACTTTGTGTTGATTGAAAATTTTCAAACTCTGTCTTCCAAAGATGAAGTCGAGTCTCATCAATTCTTATATATTTGAGTGAGTTCGCATTGAACTTCGACAGATAGTTTCGATTTACATCCATTGAAGCCCATTGAGGTCCATTGTAACTTTGTGTTGATTGAAAATTTTCAAAGTCTATCTTCAAAATTTGTAGTCGATTCTCATCAATTCTTATATATTTGAGTGAGTTTGCAACATCTTGGTCGGATATCGTCGATTTACATCCATTGAAGCAGATTGAGGTCGATTGTCACTTTGTGTTGATTGAAAATTTTCAAAGTATATCTTCCTAAGATGAAGTCGAGTCTCATCAATTCTTATATATTTGAGTGAGTTTGCAACATCTTGGTCAGATATCGTCGATTTACATCCATTGAATCCCATTAAGGTCGATTGTCACTTTGTGTTGATTGAAAATTTTCAAAGTCTATCTTCCTAATTTGGAGTCGAATCTCATCAATTCTTATATATTTGAGTGAGTTTGGAACATCTTGGTCAGATATCGTCGATTTACATCCATTGAAGCAGATTGAGGTCGATTGTCACTTTGTGTTGATTGAAAATTTTCAAATTCTATCTTCCTAAGTTGAGGTCGAGTCTCATCAATTCTTATATATTTGAGTGAGTTCGCATTGAACTTCGACAGATATCTTCGATTTACATCCATTGAAGCCCATTGTGGTCCATTGTAACTTTTTGTTAATTGAAAATTTTCAAAGTCTATCTTCCTAATTTGTAGTCGATTCTCATCAATTCTTATATATTTGAGTGAGTTTGCAACATCTTGGTCAGATATCGTCGATTTACATCCATTGAAGCAGATTCAGGTCGATTGTCACTTTGTGTTGATTGAAAATTTTCAAAGTCTATCTTCCTAAGTTGAGGTCGAGTCTCATCAATTCTTATATATTTGAGTGAGTTCGCATTGAACTTCGACAGATATCTTCGATTTACATCCATTGAAGCCCATTGAGGTCCATTGTAACTTTGTGTTGATTGAAAATTTTCAAAGTCTATCTTCCTAATTTGTAGTCGAATCTCATCAATTCTTATATATTTGAGTGAGTTTGCAACATCCTGGTCAGATATCGTCGATTTACATCCATTGAATCCCATTAAGGTCCATTGTAACTTTGTGTTAATTGAAAATTTTCAAAGTCTATCTTCCTAATTTGGAGTCGAATCTCATCAATTCTTATATATTTGAGTGAGTTTGGAACATCTTGGTCAGATATCGTCGATTTACATCCATTGAAGCAGATTGAGGTCGATTGTCACTTTGTGTTGATTGAAAATTTTCAAAGTCTATCTTCCTAATTTGTAGTCGATTCTCATCAATTCTTATATATTTGAGTGAGTTTGCAACATCTTGGTCAGATATCGTCGATTTACATCCATTGAAGCAGATTGAGGTCGATTGTCACTTTGTGTTGATTGAAAATTTTCAAAGTCTATCTTCCTAAGATGAAGTCGAGTCTCATCAATTCTTATATATTTGAGTGAGTTTGCAACATCTTGGTAAGATATCGTCGATTTACATCCATTGAATCCCATTAAGGTCGATTGTCACTTTGTGTTGATTGAAAATTTTCAAAGTCTATCTTCCTAATTTGTAGTCGAATCTCATCAATTCTTATTTATTTGAGTGAGTTTGGAACATCTTGGTCAGATATCGTCGATTTACATCCATTGAAGCAGATTGAGGTCGATTGTCACTTTGTGTTGATTGAAAATTTTCAAAGTCTATCTTCCTAAGTTGAGGTCGAATCTCATCAATTCTTATATATTTGAGTGAGTTTGCAACATCTTGGTCAGATATCGTCGATTTACATCCATTGAATCCCATTAAGGTCGATTGTCACTTTGTGTTAATTGAAAATTTTCAAAGTCTATCTTCCTAATTTGTAGTCGATTCTCATCAATTCTTATATATTTGAGTGAGTTTGGAACATCTTGGTCAGATATCGTCGATTTACATCCATTGAAGCAGATTGAGGTCGATTGTCACTTTGTGTTGATTGAAAATTTTCAAAGTCTATCTTCCTAATTTGTAGTCGAATCTCATCAATTCTTATATATTTAAGTGAGTTTGGAACATCTTGGTCAGATATCGTCGATTTACATCCAATGATGCAGATTGAGGTCGATTGTCACTTTGTGTTGATTGAAAATTTTCAAAGTCTATCTTCCCAATTTGGAGTCGAATATCACAAATTCTTATATATTTGAGTGAGTTTGCAACATCTTGGTCAGATATCGTCGATTTACATCCATTGAAGCAGATTGAGGTCGATTGTCACTCTGTGTTGATTGAAAATTTTCAAAGTCTATCTTCCTAAGTTGAAGTCTAATCTCATCATTTCTTATATATTTGAGTGAGTTTGCAACATCCTGGTCAGATATCGTCGATTTACATCCATTGAAGCAGATTGAGGTCGATTGTCACTTTGTGTTGATTGAAAATTTTCGAAGTCTATCTTCCTAATTTGTAGTCGATTCTCATCAATTCTTATATATTTGAGTGAGTTTGCAACATCTTGGTCAGATATCGTCGATTTACATCCATTGAAGCAGATTGAGGTCGATTGTCACTTTGTGTTGATTGAAAATTTTCAAAGTATATCTTCCTAAGATGAAGTCGAGTCTCATCAATTCTTATATATTTGAGTGAGTTTGCAACATCTTGGTCAGATATCGTCGATTTACATCCATTGAATCCCATGAAGGTCGATTGTCACTTTGTGTTGATTGAAAATTTTCAAAGTCTATCTTCCTAATTTGGAGTCGAATCTCATCAATTCTTATATATTTGAGTGAGTTTGGAACATCTTGGTCAAATATCGTCGATTTACATCCATTGAAGCAGATTGAGGTCGATTGTCACTTTGTGTTGATTGAAAATTTTCAAAGTCTATCTTCCTAAGTTGAGGTCGAGTCTCATCAATTCTTATATATTTGAGTGAGTTCGCATTGAACTTCGACAGATATCTTCGATTTACATCCATTGAAGCCCATTGTGGTCCATTGTAACTTTGTGTTAATTGAAAATTTTCAAAGTCTATCTTCCTAATTTGTAGTCGATTCTCATCAATTCTTATATATTTGAGTGAGTTTGCAACATCTTGGTCAGATATCGTCGATTTACATCCATTGAAGCAGATTCAGGTCGATTGTCACTTTGTGTTGATTGAAAATTTTCAAAGTCTATCTTCCTAAGTTGAGGTCGAGTCTCATCAATTCTTATATATTTGAGTGAGTTCGCATTGAACTTCGACAGATATCTTCGATTTACATCCATTGAAGCCCATTGTGGTCCATTGTAACTTTGTGTTGATTGAAAATTTTCAAAGTCTATCTTCCTAATTTGTAGTCGAATCTCATCAATTCTTATATATTTGAGTGAGTTTGCAACATCCTGGTCAGATATCGTCGATTTACATCCATTGAAGTAGATTGAGGTCGATTGTCACTTTGTGTTGATTGAAAATTTTCGAAGTCTATCTTCCTAAGATGAAGTCGAGTCTCATCAATTCTTATATATTTGAGTGAGTTTGCAACATCTTGGTCAGATATCGTCGATTTACATCCATTGAAGCCCATTAAGGTCCATTGTAACTTTGTGTTGATTGAAAATTTTCAAAGTCTATCTTCCTAATTTGTAGTCGAATCTCATCAATTCTCATATATTTGAGTGAGTTTGGAACATCTTGGTCAGATATCGTCGATTTACATCCATTGAATCCCATTAAGGTCCATTGTAACTTTGTGTTAATTGAAAATTTTCAAAGTCTATCTTCCTAATTTGGAGTCGAATCTCATCAATTCTTATATATTTGAGTGAGTTTGGAACATCTTGGTCAGATATCGTCGATTTACATCCATTGAAGCAGATTGAGGTCGATTGTCACTTTGTGTTGATTGAAAATTTTCAAAGTCTATCTTCCTAATTTGTAGTCGATTCTCATCAATTCTTATATATTTGAGTGAGTTTGCAACATCTTGGTCAGATATCGTCGATTTACATCCATTGAAGCAGATTGAGGTCGATTGTCACTTTGTGTTGATTGAAAATTTTCAAAGTCTATCTTCCTAAGATGAAGTCGAGTCTCATCAATTCTTATATATTTGAGTGAGTTTGCAACATCTTGGTCAGATATCGTCGATTTACATCCATTGAATCCCATTAAGGTCGATTGTCACTTTGTGTTGATTGAAAATTTTCAAAGTCTATCTTCCTAATTTGTAGTCGAATCTCATCAATTCTTATATATTTGAGTGAGTTTGCAACATCTTGGTCAGATATCGTCGATTTACATCCATTGAATCCCATTAAGGTCGATTGTCACTTTGTGTTGATTGAAAATTTTCAAAGTCTATCTTCCTAATTTGTAGTCGAATCTCATCAATTCTTATATATTTGAGTGAGTTTGGAACATCTTGGTCAGATATCGTCGATTTACATCCATTGAAGCAGATTGAGGTCGATTGTCACTTTGTGTTGATTGAAAATTTTCAAAGTCTATCTTCCTAAGATGAAGTCGAGTCTCATCAATTCTTATATATTTGAGTGAGTTTGCAACATCTTGGTCAGATATCGTCGATTTACATCCATTGAATCCCATTAAGGTCGATTGTCACTTTGTGTTGATTGAAAATTTTCAAAGTCTATCTTCCTAATTTGTAGTCGAATCTCATCAATTCTTATATATTTGAGTGAGTTTGGAACATCTTGGTCAGATATCGTCGATTTACATCCATTGAAGCAGATTGAGGTCGATTGTCACTTTGTGTTGATTGAAAATTTTCAAAGTCTATCTTCCTAATTTGTAGTCGAATCTCATCAATTCTTATATATTTGAGTGAGTTTGGAACATCTTGGTCAGATATCGTCGATTTACATCCAATGATGCAGATTGAGGTCGATTGTCACTTTGTGTTGATTGAAAATTTTCAAAGTCTATCTTCCCAATTTGGAGTCGAATATCACAAATTCTTATATATTTGAGTGAGTTTGCAACATCTTGGTCAGATATCGTCGATTTACATCCATTGAAGCAGATTGAGGTCGATTGTCACTCTGTGTTGATTGAAAATTTCCAAAGTCTATCTTCCTAAGTTGAAGTCTAATCTCATCATTTCTTATATATTTGAGTGAGTTTGCAACATCTTGGTCAGATATCGTCGATTTACATCCATTGATGCAGATTGAGGTCGATTGTCACTTTGTGTTGATTGAAAATTTTTAAAGTCTATGTTCCTAATTTGTAGTCGAATCTCATCAATTCTTATATATTTGAGTGAGTTTGGGACATCTTGGTCAGATATCGTCGATTTACATCCATTGAAGCAGATTGAGGTCGATGGTCACTTTGTGTTGATTGAAAATTTTCAAAGTCTATCTTCCTAATTTGTAGTCGAATCTCATCAATTCTTATATATTTGAGTGAGTTTGGAACATCTTGGTCAGATATCGTCGATTTACATCCATTGAAGCAGATTGAGGTCGATTGTCACTTTGTGTTGATTGAAAATTTTCAAAGTCTGTCTTCCTAATTTGGAGTCGAATCTCATCAATTCTTATATATTTGAGTGAGTTCGCATTTAACTTCGACATATATCGTCGATTTACATCCATTGAAGCAGATTGAGGTCGATTGTCACTTTGTGTTGATTGAAAATTTTCAAAGTCTATCTTCCTAAGATGAAGTCGAGTCTCATCAATTCTTATATATTTGAGTGAGTTTGCAACATTTGGTCAGATATCGTCGATTTCCATCCATTGAATCCCATTAAGGTCGATTGTCACTTTGTGTTGATTGAAAATTTTCAAAGTCTATCTTCCTAATTTGGAGTCGAATCTCATCAATTCTTATATATTTGAGTGAGTTTGGAACATCTTGGTCAGACATCGTCGATTTACATCCATTGAAGCAGATTGAGGTCGATTGTCACTTTGTGTTGATTGAAAACTTTTCAAAGTCTATCTTCCTAATTTGAGGTCGATTCTCATCAATTCTTATATATTTGAGTGAGTTCGCATTTAACTTCGACAGATATCGTCGATTTACATCCATTGAAGCAGATTGAGGTCGATGGTCACTTTGTGTTGATTGAAAATTTTTAAAGTCTATCTTCCTAATTTGTAGTCGATTCTCATCAATTCTTATATATTTGAGTGAGTTTGCAACATATTGGTAAGATATCGTCGATTTACATCCATTGAAGCAGATTGAGGTCGATTGTCACTTTGTGTTGATTGAAAATTTTCAAAGTCTATCTTCCTAATTTGTAGTCGAATCTCATCAATTCTTATATATTTGAGTGAGTTTGGAACATCTTGGTCAGATATCGTCGATTTACATCCAATGATGCAGATTGAGGTCGATTGTCACTTTGTGTTGATTGAAAATTTTCAAAGTCTATCTTCCCAATTTGGAGTCGAATATCACAAATTCTTATATATTTGAGTGAGTTTGCAACATCTTGGTCAGATATCGTCGATTTACATCCATTGAAGCAGATTGAGGTCGATTGTCACTCTGTGTTGATTGAAAATTTTCAAAGTCTATCTTCCTAAGTTGAAGTCTAATCTCATCATTTCTTATATATTTGAGTGAGTTTGCAACATCTTGGTCAGATATCGTCGATTTACATCCATTGATGCAGATTGAGGTCGATTGTCACTTTGTGTTGATTGAAAATTTTTAAAGTCTATCTTCCTAATTTGTAGTCGAATCTCATCAATTCTTATATATTTGAGTGAGTTTGGGACATCTTGGTCAGATATCGTCGATTTACATCCATTGAAGCAGATTGAGGTCGATGGTCACTTTGTGTTGATTGAAAATTTTCAAAGTCTATCTTCCTAATTTGTAGTCGAATCTCATCAATTCTTATATATTTGAGTGAGTTTGGAACATCTTGGTCAGATATCGTCGATTTACATCCATTGAAGCAGATTGAGGTCGATTGTCACTTTGTGTTGATTGAAAATTTTCAAAGTCTGTCTTCCTAATTTGGAGTCGAATCTCATCAATTCTTATATATTTGAGTTCGCATTTAACTTCGACAGATATCGTCGATTTACATCCATTGAAGCAGATTGAGGTCGATTGTCACTTTGTGTTGATTGAAAATTTTCAAAGTCTATCTTCCTAAGATGAAGTCGAGTCTCATCAATTCTTATATATTTGAGTGAGTTTGCAACATCTTGGTCAGATATCGTCGATTTCCATCCATTGAATCCCATTAAGGTCGATTGTCACTTTGTGTTGATTGAAAATTTTCAAAGTCTATCTTCCTAATTTGGAGTCGAATCTCATCAATTCTTATATATTTGAGTGAGTTTGGAACATCTTGGTCAGATATCGTCGATTTACATCCATTGAAGCAGATTGAGGTCGATTGTCACTTTGTGTTCATTGAAAATTTTCAAAGTCTATCTTCCTAAGTTGAGGTCGAGTCTCATCAATTCTTATATATTTGAGTGAGTTCGCATTGAACTTCGACAGATATCTTCGATTTACATCCATTGAAGCCCATTGAGGTCCATTGTAACTTTGTGTTAATTGAAAATTTTCAAAGTCTATCTTCCTAAGTTGAAGTCTAATCTCATCATTTCTTATATATTTGAGTGAGTTTGCAACATCTTGGTCAGATATCGTCGATTTACATCCATTGATGCAGATTGAGGTCGATTGTCACTTTGTGTTGATTGAAAATTTTTAAAGTCTATCTTCCTAATTTGTAGTCGATTCTCATCAATTCTTATATATTTGAATGAGTTTGCAACATATTGGTAAGATATCGTCGATATACATCCATTGGTGCAGATTGAGGTCGATGGTCACTTTGTGTTGATTGAAAATTTTCAAAGTCTATCTTCCTAATTTGTAGTCGATTCTCATCAATTCTTATATATTTGAGTGAGTTTGGGACATCTTGGTCAGATATCGTCGATTTACATCCATTGAAGCAGATTGAGGTCGATGGTCACTTTGTGTTGATTGAAAATTTTCAAAGTCTATCTTCCTAATTTGTAGTCGAATCTCATTAATTCTTATATATTTGAGTGAGTTTGCAACATCTTGGTCAGATATCGTCGATTTACATCCATTGAAGCAGATTGAGGTCGATTGTCACTTAGTGTTGATTGAAAATTTTCAAAGTCTATCTTCCTAAGTTGATGTCGAGTCTCATCAATTCTTATATATTTGAGTGAGTTCGCATTTAACTTCGACAGATATCGTCGATTTACATCCATTGAAGCAGATTGAGGTCGATGGTCACTTTGTGTTGATTGAAAATTTTGAAAGTCTATCTTCCTAATTTGTAGTCGATTCTCATCAATTCTTATATATTTGAGTGAGTTTGCAACATATTGGTAAGATATCGTCGATATACATCCATTGGTGCAGATTGAGGTCGATGGTCACTTTGTGTTGATTGAAAATTTTCAAAGTCTATCTTCCTAATTTGTAGTCGAATCTCATCAATTCTTATATATTTGAGTGAGTTTGGGACATCTTGGTCAGATATCGTCGATTTACATCCATTGATGCAGATTGAGGTCGATTGTCACTTTGTGTTGATTGAGAATTTTCAAAGTCTATCTTCCCAATTTGGAGTCGAATATCATAAATTCTCATATATTTGAGTGAGTTTGCAACATCTTGGTCAGATATCGTCGATTTACATCCATTGATGCAGATTGAGGTCGATTGTCACTTTGTGTTGATTGAAAATTTTTAAAGTCTATCTTCCTAATTTGTAGTCGATTCTCATCAATTCTTATATATTTGAGTGAGTTTGCAACATCTTGGTCAGATATCGTCGATTTACATCCATTGATGCAGATTGAGGTCGATTGTCACTTTGTGTTGATTGAAAATTTTTAAAGTCTATCTTCCTAATTTGTAGTCGATTCTCATCAATTCTTATATATTTGAATGAGTTTGCAACATATTGGTAAGATATCGTCGATATACATCCATTGGTGCAGATTGAGGTCGATGGTCACTTTGTGTTGATTGAAAATTTTCAAAGTCTATCTTCCTAATTTGTAGTCGATTCTCATCAATTCTTATATATTTGAGTGAGTTTGGGACATCTTGGTCAGATATCGTCGATTTACATCCATTGAAGCAGATTGAGGTCGATGGTCACTTTGTGTTGATTGAAAATTTTCAAAGTCTATCTTCCTAATTTGTAGTCGAATCTCATTAATTCTTATATATTTGAGTGAGTTTGCAACATCTTGGTCAGATATCGTCGATTTACATCCATTGAAGCAGATTGAGGTCGATTGTCACTTAGTGTTGATTGAAAATTTTCAAAGTCTATCTTCCTAAGTTGATGTCGAGTCTCATCAATTCTTATATATTTGAGTGAGTTCGCATTTAACTTCGACAGATATCGTCGATTTACATCCATTGAAGCAGATTGAGGTCGATGGTCACTTTGTGTTGATTGAAAATTTTGAAAGTCTATCTTCCTAATTTGTAGTCGATTCTCATCAATTCTTATATATTTGAGTGAGTTTGCAACATATTGGTAAGATATCGTCGATATACATCCATTGGTGCAGATTGAGGTCGATGGTCACTTTGTGTTGATTGAAAATTTTCAAAGTCTATCTTCCTAATTTGTAGTCGAATCTCATCAATTCTTATATATTTGAGTGAGTTTGGGACATCTTGGTCAGATATCGTCGATTTACATCCATTGATGCAGATTGAGGTCGATTGTCACTTTGTGTTGATTGAGAATTTTCAAAGTCTATCTTCCCAATTTGGAGTCGAATATCATAAATTCTCATATATTTGAGTGAGTTTGCAACATCTTGGTCAGATATCGTCGATTTACATCCATTGATGCAGATTGAGGTCGATTGTCACTTTGTGTTGATTGAAAATTTTTAAAGTCTATCTTCCTAATTTGTAGTCGATTCTCATCAATTCTTATATATTTGAGTGAGTTTGCAACATCTTGGTCAGATATCGTCGATTTACATCCATTGATGCAGATTGAGGTCGATTGTCACTTTGTGTTGATTGAAAATTTTTAAAGTCTATCTTCCTAATTTGTAGTCGATTCTCATCAATTCTTATATATTTGAATGAGTTTGCAACATATTGGTAAGATATCGTCGATATACATCCATTGGTGCAGATTGAGGTCGATGGTCACTTTGTGTTGATTGAAAATTTTCAAAGTCTATCTTCCTAATTTGTAGTCGATTCTCATCAATTCTTATATATTTGAGTGAGTTTGGGACATCTTGGTCAGATATCGTCGATTTACATCCATTGAAGCAGATTGAGGTCGATGGTCACTTTGTGTTGATTGAAAATTTTCAAAGTCTATCTTCCTAATTTGTAGTCGAATCTCATTAATTCTTATATATTTGAGTGAGTTTGCAACATCTTGGTCAGATATCGTCGATTTACATCCATTGAAGCAGATTGAGGTCGATTGTCACTTAGGGTTGATTGAAAATTTTCAAAGTCTATCTTCCTAAGTTGATGTCGAGTCTCATCAATTCTTATATATTTGAGTGAGTTCGCATTTAACTTCGACAGATATCGTCGATTTACATCCATTGAAGCAGATTGAGGTCGATGGTCACTTTGTGTTGATTGAAAATTTTCAAAGTCTATCTTCCCAATTTGCAGTCGAATCTCATCAATTCTTATATATTTGAGTGAGTTTGCAACATCTTGGTCAGATATCGTCGATTTACATCCATTGAAGCAGATTGAGGTCCATTGTCACTCTGTGTTGATTGAAAATTTTCAAAGTCTATCTTCCTAAGTTGAAGTCGAATCTCATCAATTCTTATATATTTGAGTGAGTTTGCAACATCTTGGTCAGATATCGTCGATTTACATCCATTGATGCAGATTGAGGTCGATTGTCACTTTGTGTTGATTGAAAATTTTTAAAGTCTATCTTCCTAATTTGTATTCGATTCTCATCAATTCTTATATATTTGAGTGAGTTTGCAACATCTTGGTAAGATATCGTCGATATACATCCATTGGTGCAGATTGAGAACGATTGTCACTTTGTGTTGATTGAAAATTTTCAAAGTCTATCTTCCTAATTTGTATTCGATTCTCATCAATTCTTATATATTTGAGTGAGTTCGCATTTAACTTCGACAGATATCTTCGATTTACATCCATTGAAGCCCATTGAGGTACATTGTAACTTTGTGTTGATTGAAAATTTTCAGAGTCTATCTTCCTAATTTGTAGTCGAATCTCATCAATTCTTATATATTTGAGAGAGTTTGGAAAATCTTGGTCAGATATCGTCGATTAACATCCATTGAAGCAGATTGAGGTCGATTGTCACTCTGTGTTGATTGAAAATTTTCAAAGTCTATCTTCCTAAGTTGAAGTCGAATCTCATCAATTCTTATATATTTAAGTGAGTTTGCAACAACTTGGTAAGATATCGTCGATTAACATCCATTGAAGCAGATTGAGGTCGATTGTCACTCTGTGTTGATTGAAAATTTTCAAAGTCTATCTTCCTAAGTTGAAGTCGAATCTCATCAATTCTTATATATTTAAGTGAGTTTGCAACAACTTGGTAAGATATCGTCGATTCACATCCATTGATGCAGATTGAGGTCGATTGTCACTTTGTGTTGATTGAAAATTTTCAAAGTCTATCTTCCCAATTTGGAGTCGAATATCATAAATTCTTATATATTTGAGTGAGTTTGCAACATCTTGGTCAGATATCGTCGATTTACATACATTGAAGCCCATTGAGGACGATTGTCACTTTGTGTTGATTGAAAATTTTCAAAGTCTATCTTCCCAATTTGGAGTCGAATATCATAAATTCTTATATATTTGAGTGAGTTTGCAACATCTTGGTCAGATATCGTCGATTTACATCCATTGATGCCCATTGAGGTCGATTGCCACTTTGTGTTGATTGAAAGTTTTCAAAGTCTATCTTCCTAAGTTGAGGTCGAGTCTCATCAATTCTTATATATTTGAGTGAGTTCGCATTGAACTTCGACAGATATCTTCGATTTACATCCATTGAAGCCCATTGAGGTCCATTGTAACTTTGTGTTAATTGAAAATTTTCAAAGTCTATCTTCCTAAGTTGAAGTCTAATCTCATCATTTCTTATATATTTGAGTGAGTTTGCAACATCTTGGTCAGATATCGTCGATTTACATCCATTGATGCAGAGTGAGGTCGATTGTCACTTTGTGTTGATTGAAAATTTTTAAAGTCTATCTTCCTAATTTGTAGTCGATTCTCATCAATTCTTATATATTTGAATGAGTTTGCAACATATTGGTAAGATATCGTCGATATACATCCATTGGTGCAGATTGAGGTCGATGGTCACTTTGTGTTGATTGAAAATTTTCAAAGTCTATCTTCCTAATTTGTAGTCGATTCTCATCAATTCTTATATATTTAAGTGAGTTTGCAACAACTTGGTAAGATATCGTCGATTAACATCCATTGAAGCAGATTGAGGTCGATTGTCACTCTGTGTTGATTGAAAATTTTCAAAGTCTATCTTCCTAAGTTGAAGTCGAATCTCATCAATTCTTATATATTTAAGTGAGTTTGCAACAACTTGGTAAGATATCGTCGATTCACATCCATTGATGCAGATTGAGGTCGATTGTCACTTTGTGTTGATTGAAAATTTTCAAAGTCTATCTTCCCAATTTGGAGTCGAATATCATAAATTCTTATATATTTGAGTGAGTTTGCAACATCTTGGTCAGATATCGTCGATTTACATCCATTGATGCCCATTGAGGTCGATTGCCACTTTGTGTTGATTGAAAGTTTTCAAAGTCTATCTTCCTAATTTGTAGTCGATTCTCATCAATTCTGATATATTTGAGTGAGTTTGCAACATCTTGGTCAGATATCGTCGATTTGCATCCATTGAAGCAGATTGAGGTCGATTGTCACTTTGTGTTGATTGAAAATTTCCAAAGTCTATCTTCCTAATTTGTAGTCGAATCTCATCAATTCTTATATATTTGAGTGAGTTTGGGACATCTTGGTCAGATATCGTCGATTTACATCCATTGAAGCAGATTGAGGTCGATGGTCACTTTGTGTTGATTGAAAATTTTCAAAGTCTATCTTCCTAATTTGTAGTCGAATCTCATCAATTCTTATATATTTGAGTGAGTTTGGAACATCTTGGTCAGATATCGTCGATTTACATCCATTGATGCAGATTGAGGTCGATTGTCACTTTGTGTTGATTGAAAATTTTCAAAGTCTATCTTCCTAATTTGTAGTCGATTCTCATCAATTCTTATATATTTGAGTGAGTTTGCAACATCTTGGTCAGATATCGTCGATTTACATCCATTGAAGCAGATTGAGGTCGATTGTCACTTTGTGTTGATTGAAAATTTTCAAAGTCTATCTTCCTAAGATGAAGTCGAGTCTCATCAATTCTTATATATTTGAGTGAGTTTGCAACATCTTGGTCAGATATCGTCGATTTACATCCATTGAATCCCATTAAGGTCGATTGTCACTTTGTGTTGATTGAAAATTTTCAAAGTCTATCATCCTAATTTGGAGTCGAATCTCATCAATTCTTATATATTTGAGTGAGTTTGGAACAATTTGGTCAGATATCGTCGATTTACATCCATTGAAGCAGATTGAGGTCGATTGTCACTTTGTGTTGATTGAAAATTTTCAAAGTCTATCTTCCTAAGTTGAGGTCGAGTCTCATCAATTCTTATATATTTGAGTGAGTTCGCATTGAACTTCGACAGATATCTTCGATTTACATCCATTGAAGCCCATTGAGGTCCATTGTAACTTTGTGTTAATTGAAAATTTTCAAAGTCTATCTTCCTAATTTGTAGTCGAATCTCATCAATTCTTATATATTTGAGTGAGTTTGGAACATCTTGGTCAGATATCGTCGATTTACATCCATTGAAGCAGATTGAGGTCGATTGTCACTTTGTGTTGATTGAAAATTTTCAAAGTCTATCTTCCTAAGTTGAGGTCGAATCTCATCAATTCTTATATATTTAAGTGAGTTTGTAACAACTTGGTAAGATATCGTCGATTTACATCCAATGATGCAGATTGAGGTCGATTGTCACTTTGTGTTGATTGGAAATTTTCAAAGTCTATCTTCCCAATTTGGAGTCGAATATCACAAATTCTTATATATTTGAGTGAGTTTGCATTATCTTGGTCAGATATCGTCGATTTACATCCATTGAAGCAGATTGAGGTCGATTGTCACTCTGTGTTGATTGAAAATTTTCAAAGTCTATCTTCCTAAGTTGAAGTCTAATCTCATCATTTCTTATATATTTGAGTGAGTTTGCAACATCTTGGTCAGATATCGTCGATTTACATCCATTGATGCAGATTGAGGTCGATTGTCACTTTGTGTTGATTGAAAATTTTTAAAGTCTATCTTCCTAATTTGTAGTCGATTCTCATCAATTCTTATATATTTGAGTGAGTTTGCAACATATTGGTAAGATATCGTCGATATACATCCATTGGTGCAGATTGAGGTCGATGGTCACTTTGTGTTGATTGAAAATTTCCAAAGTCTATCTTCCTAATTTGTAGTCGAATCTCATCAATTCTTATATATTTGAGTGAGTTTGGGACATCTTGGTCAGATATCGTCGATTTACATCCATTGAAGCAGATTGAGGTCGATGGTCACTTTGTGTTGATTGAAAATTTTCAAAGTCTATCTTCCTAATTTGTAGTCGAATCTCATCAATTCTTATATATTTGAGTGAGTTTGGAACATCTTGGTCAGATATCGTCGATTTACATCCATTGATGCAGATTGAGGTCGATTGTCACTTTGTGTTGATTGAGAATTTTCAAAGTCTATCTTCCCAATTTGGAGTCGAATATCATAAATTCTTATATATTTGAGTGAGTTTGCAACATCTTGGTCAGATATCGTCGATTTACATCCATTGAAGCAGATTGAGGTCGATTGTCACTTAGTGTTGATTGAAAATTTTCACAGTCTATCTTCCTAAGTTGATGTCGAGTCTCATCAATTCTTATATATTTGAGTGAGTTCGCATTTAACTTCGACAGATATCGTCGATTTACATCCATTGAAGCAGATTGAGGTCGATGGTCACTTTGTGTTGATTGAAAATTTCCAAAGTCTATCTTCCCAATTTGCAGTCGAATCTCATCAATTCTTATATATTTGAGTGAGTTTGCAACATCTTGGTCAGATATCGTCGATTTACATCCATTGATGCAGATTGAGGTCGATTGTCACTTTGTGTTGATTGAAAATTTTTAAAGTCTATCTTCCTAATTTGTAGTCGATTCTCATCAATTCTTATATATTTGAGTGAGTTTGCAACATCTTGGTAAGATATCGTCGATATACATCCATTGGTGCAGATTGAGAACGATTGTCACTTTGTGTTGATTGAAAATTTTCAAAGTCTATCTTCCTAATTTGTAGTCGATTCTCATCAATTCTTATATATTTGAGTGAGTTCGCATTTAACTTCGACAGATATCTTCGATTTACATCCAATGAAGCCCATTGAGGTACATTGTAACTTTGTGTTGATTGAAAATTTTCAGAGTCTATCTTCCTAATTTGTAGTCGAATCTCATCAATTCTTATATATTTGAGTGAGTTTGCAACATCTTGGTCAGATATCGTCGATTTACATACATTGAAGCAGATTGAGGTCGTTGGTCACTTTGTGTTGAATGAAAATTTTCAAAGTCTATCTTCCCAATTTGCAGTCGAATCTCATCAATTCTTATATATTTGAGTGAGTTTGCAACATATTGGTCAGATATCGTCGATTTACATACATTGAAGCAGATTGAGGTCGTTGGTCACTTTGTGTTGATTGAAAATTTTCGAAGTCTATCTCCCTAATTTGTAGTCGATTCTCATCAATTCTTATATGTTTGAGTGAGTTTGCAACATCTTGGTCAGATATCGTCGATTAACATCCATTGAAGCAGATTGAGGTCGATTGTCACTCTGTGTTGATTGAAAATTTTCAAAGTCTATCTTCCTAAGTTGAAGTCGAATCTCATCAATTCTTATATATTTAAGTGAGTTTGCAACAACTTGGTAAGATATCGTCGATTTACATCCATTGATGCAGATTGAGGTCGATTGTCACTTTGTGTTGATTGAAAATTTTCAAAGTCTATCTTCCCAATTTGGAGTCGAATATCATAAATTCTTATATATTTGAGTGAGTTTGCAACATCTTGGTCAGATATCGTCGATTTACATCCATTGATGCCCATTGAGGTCGATTGCCACTTTGTGTTGATTGAAAGTTTTCAAAGTCTATCTTCCCAATTTGCAGTCGAATCTCATCAATTCTTATATATTTGAGTGAGTTTGGAACATCTTGGTCAGATCTCGTCGATTTACATCCATTGAAGCAGATTGATGTCGATTGTCACTTTGTGTTGATTGAAAATTTTCAAAGTCTATCTTCCTAATTTGTAGTCGATTCTCATCAATTCTGATATATTTGAGTGAGTTTGCAACATCTTGGTCAGATATCGTCGATTTACATCCATTGAAGCAGATTGAGGTCGATTGTCACTTTGTGTTGATTGAAAATTTTCAAAGTCTATCTTCCCAATTTGCAGTCGAATCTCATCAATTCTTATATATTTGAGTGAGTTTGGAACATCTTGGTCAGATCTCGTCGATTTACATCCATTGAAGCAGATTGATGTCGATTGTCACTTTGTGTTGATTGAAAATTTTCAAAGTCTATCTTCCTAATTTGTAGTCGATTCTCATCAATTCTGATATATTTGAGTGAGTTTGCAACATCTTGGTCAGATATCGTCGATTTACATCCATTGAAGCAGATTGAGGTCGATTGTCACTTTGTGTTGATTGAAAATTTTCAAAGTCTATCTTCCTAAGTTGAGGTCGAGTCTCATCAATTCTTATATATTTGAGTGAGTTCGCATTTATCTTCGACAGATATCGTCGATTTACATCCATTGAAGCAGATTGATGTCGATTGTCACTTTGTGTTGATTGAAAATTTTCAAAGTCTATCTTCCCAATTTGCAGTCGAATCTCATCAATTCTTATATATTTGAGTGAGTTTGGAACATCTTGGTCAGATCTCGTCGATTTACATCCATTGAAGCAGATTGATGTCGATTGTCACTTTGTGTTGATTGAAAATTTTCAAAGTCTATCTTCCTAATTTGTAGTCGATTCTCATCAATTCTGATATATTTGAGTGAGTTTGCAACATCTTGGTCAGATATCGTCGATTTACATCCATTGAAGCAGATTGAGGTCGATTGTCACTTTGTGTTGATTGAAAATTTTCAAAGTCTATCTTCCTAAGTTGAGGTCGAGTCTCATCAATTCTTATATATTTGAGTGAGTTCGCATTTATCTTCGACAGATATCGTCGATGTACATCCATTGAAGCAGATTGATGTCGATTGTCACTTTGTGTTGATTGAAAATTTTCAAAGTCTATCTTCCCAATTTGCAGTCGAATCTCATCAATTCTTATATATTTGAGTGAGTTTGGAACATCTTGGTCAGATATCGTCGATTTACATCCATTGAAGCAGATTGAGGTCGATTGTCACTTTGTGTTGATTGAAAATTTTCAAATTCTATCTTCCTAAGTTGAGGTCGAGTCTCATCAATTCTTATATATTTGAGTGAGTTCGCATTGAACTTCGACAGATATCTTCGATTTACATCCATTGAAGCCCATTGAGGTCCATTGTAACTTTGTGTTGATTGAAAATTTTCAAAGTCTATCTTCCTAATTTGTAGTCGAATCTCATCAATTCTTATATATTTGAGTGAGTTTGGAACATCTTGGTCAGATATCGTCGATTTACATCCATTGAAGCAGATTGAGGTCGATTGTCACTTTGTGTTGATTGAAAATTTTCAAAGTCTATCTTCCTAAGTTGAGGTCGAGTCTCATCAATTCTTATATATTTGAGTGAGTTCGCATTGAACTTCGACAGATATCTTCGATTTACATCCATTGAAGCCCATTGAGGTCCATTGTAACTTTGTGTTGATTGAAAATTTTCAAAGTCTATCTTCCCAATTTGGAGTCGAATATCACAAATTCTTATATATTTGAGTGAGTTTGCAACATCTTGGTCAGATATCGTCGATTACATCCATTGAAGCCCATTGAGGTCGATTGTCACTTTGTGTCGATTGAAAATTTTCAAAGTCTATCTTCCCAATTTGGAGTCGAATATCATAAATTCTTATATATTTGAGTGAGTTTGCAACATCTTGGTCAGATATCGTCGATTTACATCCATTGATGCCCATTGAGGTCGATGGTCACTTTGTGTTGATTGAAAATTTTCAAAGTCTATCTTCCCAATTTGGAGTCGAATCTCATCAATTCTTATATATTTGAGTGAGTTTGGAACAACTTGGTCAGATATCGTCGATTTACATCCATTGAAGCAGATTGAGGTCGATTGTCACTTTGTGTTGATTGAAAATTTTCAAAGTCTATCTTCCTAAGTTGAGGTCGAGTCTCATCAATTCTTATATATTTGAGTGAGTTCGCATTTAACTTCGACAGATATCTTCGATTTACATCCATTGATGCCCATTGAGGTCGATGGTCACTTTGTGTTGATTGAAAATTTTCAAAGTCTATGTTCCCAATTTGGAGTCGAATCTCATCAATTCTTATATATTTGAGTGAGTTTGGAACAACTTGGTCAGATATCGTCGATTTACATCCATTGAAGCAGATTGAGGTCGATTGTCACTTTGTGTTGATTGAAAATTTTCAAAGTCTATCTTCCTAAGTTGAGGTCGAGTCTCATCAATTCTTATATATTTGAGT
The DNA here is from genome assembly GCF_026230105.1 of Diorhabda sublineata. Classification (NCBI taxonomy): domain Eukaryota; kingdom Metazoa; phylum Arthropoda; class Insecta; order Coleoptera; family Chrysomelidae; genus Diorhabda; species Diorhabda sublineata. The sequence goes on along the minus strand of NC_079483.1, from coordinate 848,026 downwards.
GAGTTCGCATTTAACTTCGACAGATATCTTCGATTTACATCCATTGAAGCCCATTGAGGTCCATTGTAACTTTGTGTTGATTGAAAATTTTCAAAGTCTATCTTCCTAATTTGTAGTCGATTCTCATCAATTCTTATATATTTGAGTGAGTTTGCAACATCTTGGTCAGATATCGTCGATTTACATCCATTGAAGCAGATTGAGGTCGATTGTCACTCTGTGTTGATTGAAAATTTTCTAGGTCTATCTTCCTAAGTTGAAGTCGAATCTCATCAATTCTTATATATTTAAGTGAGTTTGCAACAACTTGGTAAGATATCGTCGATTTACATCCATTGATGCAGATTGAGGTCGATTGTCACTTTGTGTTGATTGAAAATTTTCAAAGTCTATCTTCCCAATTTGGAGTCGAATATCATAAATTCTTATATATTTGAGTGAGTTTGCAACATCTTGGTCAGATATCGTCGATTTACATCCATTGAAGCCCATTGAGGACGATTGTCACTTTGTGTTGATTGAAAATTTTCAAAGTCTATCTTCCTAAGTTGAAGTCGAATCTCATCAATTTTTATATATTTAAGTGAGTTTGCAACAACTTGGTAAGATATCGTCGATTTACATCCATTGATGCAGATTGAGGTCGATTGTCACTTTGTGTTGATTGAAAATTTTCAAAGTCTATCTTCCCAATTTGGAGTCGAATCTCATCAATTCTTATATATTTGAGTGAGTTTGGAACATCTTGGTCAGATATCGTCGATTTACATCCATTGAAGCAGATTGAGGTCGATTGTCACTTTATGTTGATTGAAAATTTTCAAAGTCTATCTTCCTAAGTTGAGGTCGAGTCCCATCAATTCTCATATATTTGAGTGAGTTCGCATTTAACTTCGATTTACATCCATTGAAGCCCATTGAGGTCCATTGTAACTTTGTGTTGATTGAAAATTTTCAAAGTCTATCTTCCTAATTTGTAGTCGATTCTCATCAATTCTTATATATTTGAGTGAGTTCGCATTTAACTTCGACAGATATCTTCGATTTACATCCATTGAAGCAGATTGAGGTCGATGGTCACTTTGTGTTGATTGAAAATTTTCAAAGTCTATCTTCCTAAGTTGAAGTCGAATCTCATCAATTTTTATATATTTAAGTGAGTTTGCAACAACTTGGTAAGATATCGTCGATTTACATCCATTGATGCAGATTGAGGTCGATTGTCACTTTGTGTTGATTGAAAATTTTCAAAGTCTATCTTCCCAATTTGGAGTCGAATCTCATCAATTCTTATATATTTGAGTGAGTTTGGAACATCTTGGTCAGATATCGTCGATTTACATCCATTGAAGCAGATTGAGGTCGATTGTCACTTTATGTTGATTGAAAATTTTCAAAGTCTATCTTCCTAAGTTGAGGTCGAGTCCCATCAATTCTCATATATTTGAGTAAGTTCGCATTTAACTTCGATTTACATCCATTGAAGCCCATTGAGGTCCATTGTAACTTTGTGTTGATTGAAAATTTTCAAAGTCTATCTTCCTAATTTGTAGTCGAATCTCATCAATTCTTATATATTTGAGTGAGTTTGGAACATATTGGTCAGATCTCGTCGATTTACATCCATTGAAGCAGATTGAGGTCGATTGTCACTTAGTGTTGATTGAAAATTTTCACAGTCTATCTTCCTAAGTTGATGTCGAGTCTCATCAATTCTTATATATTTGAGTGAGTTCGCATTTAACTTCGACAGATATCTTCGATTTACATCCATTGATGCCCATTGAGGTCGATGGTCACTTTGTGTTGATTGAAAATTTTCAAAGTCTATGTTCCCAATTTGGAGTCGAATCTCATCAATTCTTATATATTTGAGTGAGTTTGGAACAACTTGGTCAGATATCGTCGATTTACATCCATTGAAGCCCATTGAGGTACATTGTAACTTTGTGTTGATTGAAAATTTTCAGAGTCTATCTTCCTAATTTGTAGTCGAATCTCATCAATTCTTATATATTTGAGAGAGTTTGGAACATCTTGGTCAGATATCGTCGATTTACATACATTGAAGCAGATTGAGGTCGTTGGTCACTTTGTGTTGATTGAAAATTTTCGAAGTCTATCTCCCTAATTTGTAGTCGATTCTCATCAATTCTTATATGTTTGAGTGAGTTTGCAACATCTTGGTCAGATATCGTCGATTAACATCCATTGAAGCAGATTGAGGTCGATTGTCACTCTGTGTTGATTGAAAATTTTCTAGGTCTATCTTCCTAAGTTGAAGTCGAATCTCATCAATTCTTATATATTTAAGTGAGTTTGCAACAACTTGGTAAGATATCGTCGATTTACATCCATTGATGCAGATTGAGGTCGATTGTCACTTTGTGTTGATTGAAAATTTTCAAAGTCTATCTTCCCAATTTGGAGTCGAATATCATAAATTCTTATATATTTGAGTGAGTTTGCAACATCTTGGTCAGATATCGTCGATTTACATCCATTGAAGCCCATTGAGGACGATTGTCACTTTGTGTTGATTGAAAATTTTCAAAGTCTATCTTCCCAATTTGTAGTCCAATATCATAAATTCTTATATATTTGAGTGAGTTTGCAACATCTTGGTCAGATATCGTCGATTTACATCCATTGATGCCCATTGAGGTCGATTGTCACTTTGTGTTGATTGAAAATTTTCAAACTCTATCTCCCTAATTTGTAGTCGATTCTCATCAATTCTTATATATTTGAGTGAGTTTGCAACATCTTGGTAAGATATCGTCGATATACATCCATTGAAGCAGATTGAGGTCGATGGTCACTTTGTGTTGATTGAAAATTTTTAAAGTCTATCTCCCTAAGTTGAGGTCGAGTCTCATCAATTCTTATATATTTGAGTGAGTTCGCATTTATCTTCGACAGATATCGTCGATGTACATCCATTGAAGCAGATTGATGTCGATTGTCACTTTGTGTTGATTGAAAATTTTCAAAGTCTATCTTCCCAATTTGCAGTCGAATCTCATCAATTCTTATATATTTGAGTGAGTTTGGAACATCTTGGTCAGATATCGTCGATTTACATCCATTGAAGCAGATTGAGGTCGATTGTCACTTTGTGTTGATTGAAAATTTTCAAATTCTATCTTCCTAAGTTGAGGTCGAGTCTCATCAATTCTTATATATTTGAGTGAGTTCGCATTGAACTTCGACAGATATCTTCGATTTACATCCATTGAAGCCCATTGAGGTCCATTGTAACTTTGTGTTGATTGAAAATTTTCAAAGTCTATCTTCCTAATTTGTAGTCGAATCTCATCAATTCTTATATATTTGAGTGAGTTTGGAACATCTTGGTCAGATATCGTCGATTTACATCCATTGAAGCAGATTGAGGTCGATTGTCACTTTGTGTTGATTGAAAATTTTCAAAGTCTATCTTCCTAAGTTGAGGTCGAGTCTCATCAATTCTTATATATTTGAGTGAGTTCGCATTGAACTTCGACAGATATCTTCGATTTACATCCATTGAAGCCCATTGAGGTCCATTGTAACTTTGTGTTGATTGAAAATTTTCAAAGTCTATCTTCCCAATTTGGAGTCGAATATCACAAATTCTTATATATTTGAGTGAGTTTGCAACATCTTGGTCAGATATCGTCGATTACATCCATTGAAGCCCATTGAGGTCGATTGTCACTTTGTGTCGATTGAAAATTTTCAAAGTCTATCTTCCCAATTTGGAGTCGAATATCATAAATTCTTATATATTTGAGTGAGTTTGCAACATCTTGGTCAGATATCGTCGATTTACATCCATTGATGCCCATTGAGGTCGATGGTCACTTTGTGTTGATTGAAAATTTTCAAAGTCTATCTTCCCAATTTGGAGTCGAATCTCATCAATTCTTATATATTTGAGTGAGTTTGGAACAACTTGGTCAGATATCGTCGATTTACATCCATTGAAGCAGATTGAGGTCGATTGTCACTTTGTGTTGATTGAAAATTTTCAAAGTCTATCTTCCTAAGTTGAGGTCGAGTCTCATCAATTCTTATATATTTGAGTGAGTTCGCATTTAACTTCGACAGATATCTTCGATTTACATCCATTGATGCCCATTGAGGTCGATGGTCACTTTGTGTTGATTGAAAATTTTCAAAGTCTATGTTCCCAATTTGGAGTCGAATCTCATCAATTCTTATATATTTGAGTGAGTTTGGAACAACTTGGTCAGATATCGTCGATTTACATCCATTGAAGCAGATTGAGGTCGATTGTCACTTTGTGTTGATTGAAAATTTTCAAAGTCTATCTTCCTAAGTTGAGGTCGAGTCTCATCAATTCTTATATATTTGAGTGAGTTCGCATTTAACTTCGACAGATATCTTCGATTTACATCCATTGAAGCCCATTGAGGTCCATTGTAACTTTGTGTTGATTGAAAATTTTCAAAGTCTATCTTCCTAATTTGTAGTCGATTCTCATCAATTCTTATATATTTGAGTGAGTTTGCAACATCTTGGTCAGATATCGTCGATTTACATCCATTGAAGCAGATTGAGGTCGATTGTCACTCTGTGTTGATTGAAAATTTTCTAGGTCTATCTTCCTAAGTTGAAGTCGAATCTCATCAATTCTTATATATTTAAGTGAGTTTGCAACAACTTGGTAAGATATCGTCGATTTACATCCATTGATGCAGATTGAGGTCGATTGTCACTTTGTGTTGATTGAAAATTTTCAAAGTCTATCTTCCCAATTTGGAGTCGAATATCATAAATTCTTATATATTTGAGTGAGTTTGCAACATCTTGGTCAGATATCGTCGATTTACATCCATTGAAGCCCATTGAGGACGATTGTCACTTTGTGTTGATTGAAAATTTTCAAAGTCTATCTTCCTAAGTTGAAGTCGAATCTCATCAATTTTTATATATTTAAGTGAGTTTGCAACAACTTGGTAAGATATCGTCGATTTACATCCATTGATGCAGATTGAGGTCGATTGTCACTTTGTGTTGATTGAAAATTTTCAAAGTCTATCTTCCCAATTTGGAGTCGAATCTCATCAATTCTTATATATTTGAGTGAGTTTGGAACATCTTGGTCAGATATCGTCGATTTACATCCATTGAAGCAGATTGAGGTCGATTGTCACTTTATGTTGATTGAAAATTTTCAAAGTCTATCTTCCTAAGTTGAGGTCGAGTCCCATCAATTCTCATATATTTGAGTGAGTTCGCATTTAACTTCGATTTACATCCATTGAAGCCCATTGAGGTCCATTGTAACTTTGTGTTGATTGAAAATTTTCAAAGTCTATCTTCCTAATTTGTAGTCGATTCTCATCAATTCTTATATATTTGAGTGAGTTCGCATTTAACTTCGACAGATATCTTCGATTTACATCCATTGAAGCAGATTGAGGTCGATGGTCACTTTGTGTTGATTGAAAATTTTCAAAGTCTATCTTCCTAAGTTGAAGTCGAATCTCATCAATTTTTATATATTTAAGTGAGTTTGCAACAACTTGGTAAGATATCGTCGATTTACATCCATTGATGCAGATTGAGGTCGATTGTCACTTTGTGTTGATTGAAAATTTTCAAAGTCTATCTTCCCAATTTGGAGTCGAATCTCATCAATTCTTATATATTTGAGTGAGTTTGGAACATCTTGGTCAGATATCGTCGATTTACATCCATTGAAGCAGATTGAGGTCGATTGTCACTTTATGTTGATTGAAAATTTTCAAAGTCTATCTTCCTAAGTTGAGGTCGAGTCCCATCAATTCTCATATATTTGAGTAAGTTCGCATTTAACTTCGATTTACATCCATTGAAGCCCATTGAGGTCCATTGTAACTTTGTGTTGATTGAAAATTTTCAAAGTCTATCTTCCTAATTTGTAGTCGAATCTCATCAATTCTTATATATTTGAGTGAGTTTGGAACATATTGGTCAGATCTCGTCGATTTACATCCATTGAAGCAGATTGAGGTCGATTGTCACTTAGTGTTGATTGAAAATTTTCACAGTCTATCTTCCTAAGTTGATGTCGAGTCTCATCAATTCTTATATATTTGAGTGAGTTCGCATTTAACTTCGACAGATATCTTCGATTTACATCCATTGATGCCCATTGAGGTCGATGGTCACTTTGTGTTGATTGAAAATTTTCAAAGTCTATGTTCCCAATTTGGAGTCGAATCTCATCAATTCTTATATATTTGAGTGAGTTTGGAACAACTTGGTCAGATATCGTCGATTTACATCCATTGAAGCCCATTGAGGTACATTGTAACTTTGTGTTGATTGAAAATTTTCAGAGTCTATCTTCCTAATTTGTAGTCGAATCTCATCAATTCTTATATATTTGAGAGAGTTTGGAACATCTTGGTCAGATATCGTCGATTTACATACATTGAAGCAGATTGAGGTCGTTGGTCACTTTGTGTTGATTGAAAATTTTCGAAGTCTATCTCCCTAATTTGTAGACGATTCTCATCAATTCTTATATGTTTGAGTGAGTTTGCAACATCTTGGTCAGATATCGTCGATTAACATCCATTGAAGCAGATTGAGGTCGATTGTCACTCTGTGTTGATTGAAAATTTTCTAGGTCTATCTTCCTAAGTTGAAGTCGAATCTCATCAATTCTTATATATTTAAGTGAGTTTGCAACAACTTGGTAAGATATCGTCGATTTACATCCATTGATGCAGATTGAGGTCGATTGTCACTTTGTGTTGATTGAAAATTTTCAAAGTCTATCTTCCCAATTTGGAGTCGAATATCATAAATTCTTATATATTTGAGTGAGTTTGCAACATCTTGGTCAGATATCGTCGATTTACATCCATTGAAGCCCATTGAGGACGATTGTCACTTTGTGTTGATTGAAAATTTTCAAAGTCTATCTTCCCAATTTGTAGTCCAATATCATAAATTCTTATATATTTGAGTGAGTTTGCAACATCTTGGTCAGATATCGTCGATTTACATCCATTGATGCCCATTGAGGTCGATTGTCACTTTGTGTTGATTGAAAATTTTCAAACTCTATCTCCCTAATTTGTAGTCGAATCTCATCAATTCTTATATATTTGAGTGAGTTTGCAACATCTTGGTAAGATATCGTCGATATACATCCATTGAAGCAGATTGAGGTCGATGGTCACTTTGTGTTGATTGAAAATTTTTAAAGTCTATCTCCCTAATTTGTAGTCGATTCTCATCAATTCTTATATATTTGAGTGAGTTTGCAACATCTTGGTAAGATATCGTCGATATACATCCATTGGTGCAGATTGAGGTCGATTGTCACTTTGTGTTGATTGAAAATTTTCAAAGTCTATCTTCCTAATTTGGAGTCGAATCTCATCAATTCTTATATATTTGAGTGAGTTTGGAACATCTTGGTCAGATATCGTCGATTTACATCCATTGAAGCAGATTGAGGTCGATTGTCACTTTGTGTTGATTGAAAATTTTCAAAGTCTATCTTCCTAAGTTGAGGTCGAGTCTCATCAATTCTTATATATTTGAGTGAGTTTGCAACATCTTGGTAAGATATCGTCGATATACATCCATTGGTGCAGATTGAGGTCGATTGTCACTTTGTGTTGATTGAAAATTTTCAAAGTCTATCTTCCTAATTTGGAGTCGAATCTCATCAATTCTTATATATTTGAGTGAGTTTGGAACATCTTGGTAAGATATCGTCGATATACATCCATTGGTGCAGATTGAGGTCGATTGTCACTTTGTGTTGATTGAAAATTTTCAAAGTCTATCTTCCTAATTTCGAGTCGAATATCACAAATTCTTATATATTTGAGTGAGTTTGCAACATCTTGGTCAGATATCGTCGATTAAATCCATTGAAGCCCATTGAGGTCGATTGTCACTTTGTGTCGATTGAAAATTTTCAAAGTCTATCTTCCCAATTTGGAGTCGAATATCATAAATTCTTATATATTTGAGAGAGTTTGCAACATCTTGGTCAGATATCGTCGATTACATCCATTGATGCCCATTGAGGTCGATGGTCACTTTGTGTTGATTGAAAATTTTCAAAGTCTATCTTCCTAAGATGAAGTCGAGTCTCATCAATTCTTATATATTTGAGTGAGTTTGCAACATCTTGGTCAGATATCGTCGATTTACATCCATTGAATCCCATTAAGGTCGATTGTCACTTTGTGTTGATTGAAAATTTTCAAAGTCTATCTTCCTAAGTTGAGGTCGAGTCTCATCAATTCTTATATATTTGAGTGAGTTCGCATTTAACTTCGACAGATATCTTCGATTTACATCCATTGAAGCCCATTGAGGTCCATTGTAACTTTGTGTTGATTGAAAATTTTCAAAGTCTATCTTCCTAATTTGTAGTCGAATCTCATCAATTCTTATATATTTGAGTGAGTTTGGAACATCTTGGTCAGATATCGTCGATTTACATCCATTGAAGCAGATTGAGGTCGATTGTCACTTTGTGTTGATTGAAAATTTTCAAAGTCTATCTTCCTAAGTTGAGGTCGAATCTTATCAATTCTTATATATTTAAGTGAGTTTGCAACAACTTGGTAAGATATCGTCGATTTACATCCATTGATGCAGATTGAGGTCGATTGTCACTTTGTGTTGATTGAAAATTTTCAAAGTCTATCTTCCCAATTTGGAGTCGAATATCACAAATTCTTATATATTTGAGTGAGTTTGCAACATCTTGGTCAGATATCGTCGATTACATCCATTGAAGCCCATTGAGGTCGATTGTCACTTTGTGTCGATTGAAAATTTTCAAAGTCTATCTTCCCAATTTGGAGTCGAATATCATAAATTCTCATATATTTGAGTGAGTTTGCAACATCTTGGTCAGATATCGTCGATTTACATCCATTGATGCCCATTGAGGTCGATGGTCACTTTGTGTTGATTGAGAATTTTCAAAGTCTATCTTCCTAAGATGAAGTCGAGTCTCATCAATTCTTATATATTTGAGTGAGTTTGCAACATCTTGGTCAGATATCGTCGATTTACATCCATTGAATCCCATTAAGGTCGATTGTCACTTTGTGTTGATTGAAAATTTTCAAAGTCTATCTTCCTAATTTGTAGTCGAATCTCATCAATTCTTATATATTTGAGTGAGGTTGGAACAACTTGGTCAGATATCGTCGATTTACATCCATTGAAGCAGATTGAGGTCGATTGTCACTTTGTGTTGATTGAAAATTTTCAAAGTCTATCTTCCTAAGTTGAGGTCGAGTCTCATCAATTCTTATATATTTGAGTGAGTTCGCATTTAACTTCGACAGATATCTTCGATTTACATCCATTGAAGCCCATTGAGGTCCATTGTAACTTTGTGTTGATTGAGAATTTTCAAAGTCTATCTTCCTAATTTGTAGTCGAATCTCATCAATTCTTATATATTTGAGTGAGTTTGGAACATCTTGGTCAGATATCGTCGATTTACATCCATTGAAGCAGATTGAGGTCGATGGTCACTTTGTGTTGATCAAAAATTTTCAAAGTCTATCTTCCTAATTTGTAGTCGATTCTCATCAATTCTTATATATTTGAGTGAGTTTGCAACAACTTGGTAAGATATCGTCGATTTACATCCATTGAAGCAGATTGAGGTCGATTGTCACTCTGTGTTGATTGAAAATTTTCAAAGTCTATCTTCCCAATTTGGAGTCGAATATCACAAATTCTTATATATTTGAGTGAGTTTGCAACATCTTGGTCAGATATCGTCGATTACATCCATTGAAGCCCATTGAGGTCGATTGTCACTTTGTGTCGATTGAAAATTTTCAAAGTCTATCTTCCCAATTTGGAGTCGAATATCATAAATTCTTATATATTTGAGTGAGTTTGCAACATCTTGGTCAGATATCGTCGATTTACATCCATTGATGCCCATTGAGGTCGATGGTCACTTTGTGTTGATTGAAAATTTTCAAAGTCTATCTTCCTAAGATGAAGTCGAGTCTCATCAATTCTTATATATTTGAGTGAGTTTGCAACATCTTGGTCAGATATCGTCGATTTACATCCATTGAATCCCATTAAGGTCGATTGTCACTTTGTGTTGATTGAAAATTTTCAAAGTCTATCTTCCTAAGTTGAGGTCGAGTCTCATCAATTCTTATATATTTGAGTGAGTTCGCATTTAACTTCGACAGATATCTTCGATTTACATCCATTGAAGCCCATTGAGGTCCATTGTAACTTTGTGTTGATTGAGAATTTTCAAAGTCTATCTTCCTAATTTGTAGTCGAATCTCATCAATTCTTATATATTTGAGTGAGTTTGGAACATCTTGGTCAGATATCGTCGATTTACATCCATTGAAGCAGATTGAGGTCGATGGTCACTTTGTGTTGATCAAAAATTTTTAAAGTCTATCTTCCTAATTTGTAGTCGATTCTCATCAATTCTTATATATTTGAGTGAGTTTGCAACATCTTGGTCAGATATCGTCGATTTACATCCATTGAAGCAGATTGAGGTCGATTGTCACTCTGTGTTGATTGAAAATTTTCTAAGTCTATCTTCCTAAGTTGAAGTCGAATCTCATCAATTCTTATATATTTAAGTGAGTTTGCAACAACTTGGTAAGATATCGTCGATTTACATCCATTGATGCAGATTGAGGTCGATTGTCACTTTGTGTTGATTGAAAATTTTCAAAGTCTATCTACCCAATTTGGAGTCGAATATCATAAATTCTTATATATTTGAGTGAGTTTGCAACATCTTGGTCAGATATCGTCGATTTACATCCATTGAAGCCCATTGAGGACGATTGTCACTTTGTGTTGATTGAAAATTTTCAAAGTCTATCTTCCCAATTTGTAGTCGAATATCATAAATTCTTATATATTTGAGTGAGTTTGCAACATCTTGGTCAGATATCGTCGATTAACATCCATTGATGCCCATTGAGGTCGATTGTCACTTTGTGTTGATTGAAAATTTTCAAAGTCTATCTCCCTAATTTGTAGTCGATTCTCATAAATTCTTATATATTTGAGTGAGTTTGCAACATCTTGGTAAGATATCGTCGATATACATCCATTGAAGCAGATTGAGGTCGATGGTCACTTTGTGTTGATTGAAAATTTTTAAAGTCTATCTCCCTAATTTGTAGTCGATTCTCATCAATTCTTATATATTTGAGTGAGTTTGCAACATCTTGGTAAGATATCGTCGATATACATCCATTGGTGCAGATTGAGGTCGATTGTCACTTTGTGTTGATTGAAAATTTTCAAAGTCTATCTTCCTAATTTGTAGTCGATTCTCATCAATTCTTATATATTTGAGTGAGTTCGCATTTAACTTCGACAGATATCTTCGATTTACATCCTTTGAAGCCCATTGAGGTACATTGTAACTCTGTGTTGATTGAAAATTTTCAAAGTCTATCTACCCAATTTGGAGTCGAATATCATAAATTCTTATATATTTGAGTGAGTTTGCAACATCTTGGTCAGATATCGTCGATTTACATCCATTGAAGCCCATTGAGGACGATTGTCACTTTGTGTTGATTGAAAATTTTCAAAGTCTATCTTCCTAATTTGTAGTCGAATCTCATCAATTCTTATATATTTGAGTGGGTTTGGAAATCTTGGTCAGATATCGTCGATTTACATCCATTGAAGCAGATTGAGGTCGATGGTCACTTTGTGTTGATTGAAAATTTTCAAAGTCTATCTTCCTAATTTGTAGTGGATTCTCATCAATTCTTATATATTTGAGTGAGTTTGCAACATCTTGGTCAGATATCGTCGATTTACATCCATTGAAGCAGATTGAGGTCGATTGTCACTCTGTGTTGATTGAAAATTTTCAAAGTCTATCTTCCTAAGTTGAAGTCGAATCTCATCAATTCTTATATATTTGAGTGAGTTTGCAACATCTTGGTCAGATATCGTCGATTTACATCCATTGATGCAGATTGAGGTCGATTGTCACTTTGTGTTGATTGAAAATTTTCAAAGTCTATCTACCCAATTTGGAGTCGAATATCATAAATTCTTATATATTTGAGTGAGTTTGCAACATCTTGGTCAGATATCGTCGATTTACATCCATTGAAGCCCATTGAGGACGATTGTCACTTTGTGTTGATTGAAAACTTTCAAAGTCTATCTTCCCAATTTGTAGTCGAATATCATAAATTCTTATATATTTGAGTGAGTTTGCAACATCTTGGTCAGATATCGTCGATTAACATCCATTGATGCCCATTGAGGTCGATTGTCACTTTGTGTTGATTGAAAATTTTCAAAGTCTATCTCCCTAATTTGTAGTCGATTCTCATAAATTCTTATATATTTGAGTGAGTTTGCAACATCTTGGTAAGATATCGTCGATATACATCCATTGAAGCAGATTGAGGTCGATGGTCACTTTGTGTTGATTGAAAATTTTTAAAGTCTATCTCCCTAATTTGTAGTCGATTCTCATCAATTCTTATATATTTGAGTGAGTTTGCAACATCTTGGTAAGATATCGTCGATATACATCCATTGGTGCAGATTGAGGTCGATTGTCACTTTGTGTTGATTGAAAATTTTCAAAGTCTATCTTCCTAATTTGTAGTCGATTCTCATCAATTCTTATATATTTGAGTGAGTTCGCATTTAACTTCGACAGATATCTTCGATTTACATCCTTTGAAGCCCATTGAGGTACATTGTAACTCTGTGTTGATTGAAAATTTTCAAAGTCTATCTACCCAATTTGGAGTCGAATATCATAAATTCTTATATATTTGAGTGAGTTTGCAACATCTTGGTCAGATATCGTCGATTTACATCCATTGAAGCCCATTGAGGACGATTGTCACTTTGTGTTGATTGAAAATTTTCAAAGTCTATCTTCCTAATTTGTAGTCGAATCTCATCAATTCTTATATATTTGAGTGGGTTTGGAACATCTTGGTCAGATATCGTCGATTTACATCCATTGAAGCAGATTGAGGTCGATGGTCACTTTGTGTTGATTGAAAATTTTCAAAGTCTATCTTCCTAATTTGTAGTGGATTCTCATCAATTCTTATATATTTGAGTGAGTTTGCAACATCTTGGTCAGATATCGTCGATTTACATCCATTGAAGCAGATTGAGGTCGATTGTCACTCTGTGTTGATTGAAAATTTTCAAAGTCTATCTTCCTAAGTTGAAGTCGAATCTCATCAATTCTTATATATTTGAGTGAGTTTGCAACATCTTGGTCAGATATCGTCGATTTACATCCATTGATGCAGATTGAGGTCGATTGTCACTTTGTGTTGATTGGAAATTTTTAAAGTCTATCTCCCTAATTTGTAGTCGATTCTCATCAATTCTTATATATTTGAGTGAGTTTGCAACATCTTGGTAAGATATCGTCGATATACATCCATTGGTGCAGATTGAGGTCGATTGTCACTTTGTGTTGATTGAAAATTTTCAAAGTCTATCTTCCTTATTTCTAGTCGAGTCTCATCAATTCTTATATATTTGAGTGAGTTCGCATTGAACTTCGACAGATATCTTCGATTTACATCCATTGAAGCCCATTGAGGTCCATTGTAACTTTGTGTTGATTGAAAATTTTCAAAGTCTATCTTCCTAATTTGTAGTCGAATCTCATCAATTCTTATATATTTGAGTGAGTTTGCAACATCTTGGTCAGATATCGTCGATTTACATCCATTGAAGCAGATTGAGGTCGATTGTCACTTTGTGTTGATTGAAAATTTTCAAAGTCTATCTTCCTAATTTGTAGTCGATTCTCATCAATTCTTATATATTTGAGTGAGTTCGCATTTAACTTCGACAGATATCTTCGATTTACATCCTTTGAAGCCCATTGAGGTACATTGTAACTCTGTGTTGATTGAAAATTTTCAAAGTCTATGTACCCAATTTGGAGTCGAATATCATGAATTCTTATATATTTGAGTGAGTTTGCAACATCTTGGTCAGATATCGTCGATTTACATCCATTGAAGCCCATTGAGGACGATTGTCACTTTGTGTTGATTGAAAATTTTCAAAGTCTATCTTCCTAATTTGTAGTCGAATCTCATCAATTCTTATATATTTGAGTGGGTTTGGAACATCTTGGTCAGATATCGTCGATTTACATCCATTGAAGCAGATTGAGGTCGATTGTCACTCTGTGTTGATTGAAAATTTTCAAAGTCTATCTTCCTAAGTTGAAGTCGAATCTCATCAATTCTTATATATTTGAGTGAGTTTGCAACATCTTGGTCAGATATCGTCGATTTACATCCATTGATGCAGATTGAGGTCGATTGTCACTTTGTGTTGATTGGAAATTTTTAAAGTCTATCTCCCTAATTTGTAGTCGATTCTCATCAATTCTTATATATTTGAGTGAGTTTGCAACATCTTGGTAAGATATCGTCGATATACATCCATTGGTGCAGATTGAGGTCGATTGTCACTTTGTGTTGATTGAAAATTTTCAAAGTCTATCTTCCTAATTTCTAGTCAAGTCTCATCAATTCTTATATATTTGAGTGAGTTTGCATTGAACTTCGACAGATATCTTCGATTTACATCCATTGAAGCCCATTGAGGTCCATTGTAACTTTGTGTTGATTGAAAATTTTCAAAGTCTATCTTCCTAATTTGTAGTCGAATCTCATCAATTCTTATATATTTGAGTGAGTTTGGAACATCTTGGTCAGATATCGTCGATTTACATCCATTGAAGCAGATTGAGGTCGATTGTCACTTTGTGTTGATTGAAAATTTTCAAAGTCTATCTTCCTAAGTTGAGGTCGAATCTCATCAATTCTTATATATTTAAGTGAGTTTGCAACATCTTGGTCAGATATCGTCGATTTACATCCATTGATGCCCATTGAGGTCGATGGTCACTTTGTGTTGATTGAAAATTTTCAAAGTCTATCTTCCCAATTTGGATTCGAATATCACAAATTCTTATATATTCGAGTGAGTTTGCAACATCTTGGTCAGATATCGTCGATTACATCCATTGAAGCCCATTGAGGTCGATTGTCACTTTGTGTCGATTGAAAATTTTCAAAGTCTATCTTCCCAATTTGGAGTCGAATATCATAAATTCTTATATATTTGAGTGAGTTTGCAACATCTTGGTCAGATATCGTCGATTTACATCCATTGATGCCCATTGAGGTCGATGGTCACTTTGTGATGATTGAAAATTTTCAAAGTCTATCTTCCCAATTTGGAGTCGAATCTCATCAATTCTTATATATTTGAGTGAGTTTGGAACAACTTGGTCAGATATCGTCGATTTACATCCATTGAAGCAGATTGAGGTCGATTGTCACTTTGTGTTGATTGAAAATTTTCAAAGTCTATCTTCCTAAGTTGAGGTCGAGTCTCATCAATTCTTATATATTTGAGTGAGTTCGCATTTAACTTCGACAGATATCTTCGATTTACATCCATTGAAGCCCATTGAGGTCCATTGTAACTTTGTGTTGATTGAGAATTTTCAAAGTCTATCTTCCTAATTTGTAGTCGAATCTCATCAATTCTTATATATTTGAGTGAGTTTGGAACATCTTGCTCAGATATCGTCGATTTACATCCATTGAAGCAGATTGAGGTCGATGGTCACTTTGTGTTGATCAAAAATTTTCAAAGTCTATCTTCCTAATTTGTAGTCGATTCTCATCAATTCTTATATATTTGAGAGATTTTGCAACATCTTGGTCAGATATCGTCGATTTACATCAATTGAAGCAGATTGAGGTCGATTGTCACTCTGTGTTGATTGAAAATTTTCTAAGTCTATCTCCCTAAGTTGAAGTCGAATCTCATCAATTCTTATATATTTAAGTGAGTTTGCAACAACTTGGTAAGATATCGTCGATTTACATCCATTGATGCAGATTGAGGTCGATTGTCACTTTGTGTTGATTGAAAATTTTCAAAGTCTATCTTCCCAATTTGGAGTCGAATATCATAAATTCTTATATATTTGAGTGAGTTTGCAACATCTTGGTCAGATATCGTCGATTTACATCCATTGAAGCCCATTGAGGACGATTGTCACTTTGTGTTGATTGAAAATTTTCAAAGTCTATCTTCCCAATTTGTAGTCGAATATCATAAATTCTTATATATTTGAGTGAGTTTGCAACATCTTGGTCAGATATCGTCGATTTACATCCATTGATGCCCATTGAGGTCGATTGTCACTTTGTGTTGATTGAAAATTTTCAAAGTCTATCTCCCTAATTTGTAGTCGATTCTCATCAATTCTTATATATTTGAGTGAGTTTGCAACATCTTGGTAAGATATCGTCGATATACATCCATTGAAGCAGATTGAGGTCGATGGTCACTTTGTGTTGATTGAAAATTTTTAAAGTCTATCTCCCTAATTTGTAGTCGATTCTCATCAATTCTTATATATTTGAGTGAGTTTGCAACATCTTGGTAAGATATCGTCGATATACATCCATTGGTGCAGATTGAGGTCGATTGTCACTTTGTGTTGATTGAAAATTTTCAAAGTCTATCTTCCTAATTTGTAGTCGATTCTCATCAATTCTTATATATTTGAGTGAGTTCGCATTTAACTTCGACAGATATCTTCGATTTACATCCATTGAAGCCCATTGAGGTACATTGTAACTTTGTGTTGATTGAAAATTTTCAAAGTCTATCTTCCTAATTTGTAGTCGAATCTCATCAATTCTTATATATTTGAGTGGGTTTGGAACATCTTGGTCAGATATCGTCGATTTACATCCATTGAAGCAGATTGAGGTCGATGGTCACTTTGTGTTGATTGAAAATTTTCAAAGTCTATCTTCCTAATTTGTAGTCGAATCTCATCAATTCTTATATATTTGAGTGAGTTTGGAACATCTTGGTCAGATATCGTCGATTTACATCCATTGAAGCAGATTGAGGTCGATGGTCACTTTGTGTTGATTGAAAATTTTCAAAGTCTATCTTCCTAATTTGTAGTCGATTCTCATCAATTCTTATATATTTGAGTGAGTTTGCAACATCTTGGTCAGATATCGTCGATTTACATCCATTGAAGCAGATTGAGGTCGATTGTCACTCTGTGTTGATTGAAAATTTTCAAAGTCTATCTTCCTAAGTTGAAGTCGAATCTCATCAATTCTTATATATTTGAGTGAGTTTGCAACATCTTGGTCAGATATCGTCGATTTACATCCATTGATGCAGATTGAGGTCGATTGTCACTTTGTGTTGATTGGAAATTTTTAAAGTCTATCTCCCTAATTTGTAGTCGATTCTCATCAATTCTCATATATTTGAGTGAGTTTGCAACATCTTGGTAAGATATCGTCGATATACATCCATTGGTGCAGATTGAGGTCGATTGTCACTTTGTGTTGATTGAAAATTTTCAAAGTCTATCTTCCTAATTTCTAGTCGATTCTCATCAATTCTTATATATTTGAGTGAGTTCGCATTTAACTTCGACAGATATCTTCGATTTACATCCATTGAAGCCAATTGAGGTACATTGTAACTTTGTGTTGATTGAAAATTTTCAAAGTCTATCTTCCTAATTTGTAGTCGAATCTCATCAATTCTTATATATTTGAGTGAGTTTGGAACATCTTGGTCAGATATCATCGATTTACATCCATTGAAGCAGATTGAGGTCGATGGTCACTTTGTGTTGATTGAAAATTTTCAAAGTCTATCTTCCTAATTTGTAGTCGAATCTCATCAATTCTTATATATTTGAGTGAGTTTGGAACATCTTGGTCAGTTATCGTCGATTTACATCCATTGAAGCAGATTGAGGTCGATGGTCACTTTGTGTTGATTGAAAATTTTCAAAGTCTATCTTCCTAATTTGTAGTCGATTCTCATCAATTCTTATATATTTGAGTGAGTTTGCAACATCTTGGTAAGATATCATCGATTTACATCCATTGAAGCAGATTGAGGTCGATGGTCACTTTGTGTTGATTGAAAATTTTCAAAGTCTATCTTCCTAATTTGTAGTCGAATCTCATCAATTCTTATATATTTGAGTGAGTTTGGAACATCTTGGTCAGTTATCGTCGATTTACATCCATTGAAGCAGATTGAGGTCGATGGTCACTTTGTGTTGATTGAAAATTTTCAAAGTCTATCTTCCTAATTTGTAGTCGAATCTCATCAATTCTTATATATTTGAGTGAGTTTGGAACATCTTGGTCAGATATCGTCGATTTACATCCATTGATGCAGATTGAGGTCGATTGTCACTCTGTGTTGATTGGAAATTTTTAAAGTCTATCTCCCTAATTTGTAGTCGATTCTCATCAATTCTTATATATTTGAGTGAGTTTGCAACATCTTGGTAAGATATCGTCGATATACATCCATTGGTGCAGATTGAGGTCGATTGTCACTTTGTGTTGATTGAAAATTTTCAAAGTCTATCTTCCTTATTTCTAGTCGAGTCTCATCAATTCTTATATATTTGAGTGAGTTCGCATTGAACTTCGACAGATATCTTCGATTTACATCCATTGAAGCCCATTGAGGTCCATTGTAACTTTGTGTTGATTGAAAATTTTCAAAGTCTATCTTCCTAATTTGTAGTCGAATCTCATCAATTCTTATATATTTGAGTGAGTTTGCAACATCTTGGTCAGATATCGTCGATTTACATCCATTGATGCAGATTGAGGTCGATTGTCACTTTGTGTTGATTGGAAATTTTTAAAGTCTATCTCCCTAATTTGTAGTCGATTCTCAACAATTCTTATATATTTGAGTGAGTTTGCAACATCTTGGTAAGATATCGTCGATATACATCCATTGGTGCAGATTGAGGTCGATTGTCACTTTGTGTTGATTGAAAATTTTCAAAGTCTATCTTCCTAATTTCTAGTCGAGTCTCATCAATTCTTATATATTTGAGTGAGTTTGCAACATCTTGGTCAGATATCGTCGATTTACATCCATTGATGCAGATTGAGGTCGATTGTCACTTTGTGTTGATTGGGAATTTTCAAAGTCTATCTCCCTAATTTGTAGTCGATTCTCATCAATTCTTATATATTTGAGTGAGTTTGGAACATCTTGGTCAGTTATCGTCGATTTACATCCATTGAAGCAGATTGAGGTCGATGGTCACTTTGTGTTGATTGAAAATTTTCAAAGTCTATCTTCCTAATTTGTAGTCGAATCTCATCAATTCTTATATATTTGAGTGAGTTTGGAACATCTTGGTCAGTTATCGTCGATTTACATCCATTGAAGCAGATTGAGGTCGATGGTCACTTTGTGTTGATTGAAAATTTTCAAAGTCTATCTTCCTAATTTGTAGTCGATTCTCATCAATTCTTATATATTTGAGTGAGTTTGCAACATCTTGGTAAGATATCATCGATTTACATTCATTGAAGCAGATTGAGGTCGATGGTCACTTTGTGTTGATTGAAAATTTTCAAAGTCTATCTTCCTAATTTGTAGTCGAATCTCATCAATTCTTATATATTTGAGTGAGTTTGGAACATCTTGGTCAGTTATCGTCGATTTACATCCATTGAAGCAGATTGAGGTCGATGGTCACTTTGTGTTGATTGAAAATTTTCAAAGTCTATCTTCCTAATTTGTAGTCGAATCTCATCAATTCTTATATATTTGAGTGAGTTTGGAACATCTTGGTCAGATATCGTCGATTTACATCCATTGATGCAGATTGAGGTCGATTGTCACTCTGTGTTGATTGGAAATTTTTAAAGTCTATCTCCCTAATTTGTAGTCGATTCTCATCAATTCTTATATATTTGAGTGAGTTTGCAACATCTTGGTAAGATATCGTCGATATACATCCATTGGTGCAGATTGAGGTCGATTGTCACTTTGTGTTGATTGAAAATTTTCAAAGTCTATCTTCCTTATTTCTAGTCGAGTCTCATCAATTCTTATATATTTGAGTGAGTTCGCATTGAACTTCGACAGATATCTTCGATTTACATCCATTGAAGCCCATTGAGGTCCATTGTAACTTTGTGTTGATTGAAAATTTTCAAAGTCTATCTTCCTAATTTGTAGTCGAATCTCATCAATTCTTATATATTTGAGTGAGTTTGCAACATCTTGGTCAGATATCGTCGATTTACATCCATTGATGCAGATTGAGGTCGATTGTCACTTTGTGTTGATTGGAAATTTTTAAAGTCTATCTCCCTAATTTGTAGTCGATTCTCAACAATTCTTATATATTTGAGTGAGTTTGCAACATCTTGGTAAGATATCGTCGATATACATCCATTGGTGCAGATTGAGGTCGATTGTCACTTTGTGTTGATTGAAAATTTTCAAAGTCTATCTTCCTAATTTCTAGTCGAGTCTCATCAATTCTTATATATTTGAGTGAGTTTGCAACATCTTGGTCAGATATCGTCGATTTACATCCATTGATGCAGATTGAGGTCGATTGTCACTTTGTGTTGATTGGGAATTTTTAAAGTCTATCTCCCTAATTTGTAGTCGATTCTCATCAATTCTTATATATTTGAGTGAGTTTGCAACATCTTGGTAAGATATCGTCGATATACATCCATTGGTGCAGATTGAGGTCGATTGTCACTTTGTGTTGATTGAAAATTTTCAAAGTCTATCTTCCTAATTTCTAGTCGAGTCTCATCAATTCTTATATATTTGAGTGAGTTTGCATTGAACTTCGACAGATATCTTCGATTTACATCCATTGAAGCCCATTGAGGTCCATTGTAACTTTGTGTTGATTGAAAATTTTCAAAGTCTATCTTCCTAATTTGTAGTCGAATCTCATCAATTCTTATATATTTGAGTGAGTTTGGAACATCTTGGTCAGATATCGTCGATTTACATCCATTGAAGCAGATTGAGGTCGATTGTCACTCTGTGTTGATTGAAAATTTTCAAAGTCTATCTTCCTAATTTCTAGTCGAGTCTCATCAATTCTTATATATTTGAGTGAGTTTGCAACATCTTGGTCAGATATCGTCGATTTACATCCATTGATGCAGATTGAGGTCGATTGTCACTTTGTGTTGATTGGGAATTTTCAAAGTCTATCTTCCTAATTTGTAGTCGATTCTCATCAATTCTTATATATTTGAGTGAGTTCGCATTTAACTTCGACAGATATCTTCGATTTACATCCATTGAAGCCCATTGAGGTACATTGTAACTTTGTGTTGATTGAAAATTTTCAAAGTCTATCTTCCTAATTTGTAGTCGAATCTCATCAATTCTTATATATTTGAGTGGGTTTGGAACATCTTGGTCAGATATCGTCGATTTACATCCATTGAAGCAGATTGAGGTCGATGGTCACTTTGTGTTGATTGAAAATTTTCAAAGTCTATCTTCCTAATTTGTAGTCGAATCTCATCAATTCTTATATATTTGAGTGAGTTTGGAACATCTTGGTCAGATATCGTCGATTTACATCCATTGAAGCAGATTGAGGTCGATGGTCACTTTGTGTTGATTGAAAATTTTCAAAGTCTATCTTCCTAATTTGTAGTCGATTCTCATCAATTCTTATATATTTGAGTGAGTTTGCAACATCTTGGTCAGATATCGTCGATTTACATCCATTGAAGCAGATTGAGGTCGATTGTCACTTTGTGTTGATTGAAAATTTTCAAAGTCTATCTTCCTAATTTGTAGTCGAATCTCATCAATTCTTATATATTTGAGTGAGTTTGCAACATCTTGGTCAGATATCGTCGATTTACATCCATTGATGCAGATTGAGGTCGATTGTCACTTTGTGTTGATTGGAAATTTTTAAAGTCTATCTCCCTAATTTGTAGTCGATTCTCATCAATTCTCATATATTTGAGTGAGTTTGCAACATCTTGGTAAGATATCGTCGATATACATCCATTGGTGCAGATTGAGGTCGATTGTCACTTTGTGTTGATTGAAAATTTTCAAAGTCTATCTTCCTAATTTCTAGTCGATTCTCATCAATTCTTATATATTTGAGTGAGTTCGCATTTAACTTCGACAGATATCTTCGATTTACATCCATTGAAGCCAATTGAGGTACATTGTAACTTTGTGTTGATTGAAAATTTTCAAAGTCTATCTTCCTAATTTGTAGTCGAATCTCATCAATTCTTATATATTTGAGTGAGTTTGGAACATCTTGGTCAGATATCATCGATTTACATCCATTGAAGCAGATTGAGGTCGATGGTCACTTTGTGTTGATTGAAAATTTTCAAAGTCTATCTTCCTAATTTGTAGTCGAATCTCATCAATTCTTATATATTTGAGTGAGTTTGGAACATCTTGGTCAGTTATCGTCGATTTACATCCATTGAAGCAGATTGAGGTCGATGGTCACTTTGTGTTGATTGAAAATTTTCAAAGTCTATCTTCCTAATTTGTAGTCGATTCTCATCAATTCTTATATATTTGAGTGAGTTTGCAACATCTTGGTAAGATATCATCGATTTACATCCATTGAAGCAGATTGAGGTCGATGGTCACTTTGTGTTGATTGAAAATTTTCAAAGTCTATCTTCCTAATTTGTAGTCGAATCTCATCAATTCTTATATATTTGAGTGAGTTTGGAACATCTTGGTCAGTTATCGTCGATTTACATCCATTGAAGCAGATTGAGGTCGATGGTCACTTTGTGTTGATTGAAAATTTTCAAAGTCTATCTTCCTAATTTGTAGTCGAATCTCATCAATTCTTATATATTTGAGTGAGTTTGGAACATCTTGGTCAGATATCGTCGATTTACATCCATTGATGCAGATTGAGGTCGATTGTCACTTTGTGTTGATTGGAAATTTTTAAAGTCTATCTCCCTAATTTGTAGTCGATTCTCATCAATTCTTATATATTTGAGTGAGTTTGCAACATCTTGGTAAGATATCGTCGATATACATCCATTGGTGCAGATTGAGGTCGATTGTCACTTTGTGTTGATTGAAAATTTTCAAAGTCTATCTTCCTTATTTCTAGTCGAGTCTCATCAATTCTTATATATTTGAGTGAGTTCGCATTGAACTTCGACAGATATCTTCGATTTACATCCATTGAAGCCCATTGAGGTCCATTGTAACTTTGTGTTGATTGAAAATTTTCAAAGTCTATCTTCCTAATTTGTAGTCGAATCTCATCAATTCTTATATATTTGAGTGAGTTTGCAACATCTTGGTCAGATATCGTCGATTTACATCCATTGAAGCAGATTGAGGTCGATTGTCACTCTGTGTTGATTGAAAATTTTCAAAGTCTATCTTCCTAAGTTGAAGTCGAATCTCATCAATTCTTATATATTTGAGTGAGTTTGCAACATCTTGGTCAGATATCGTCGATTTACATCCATTGATGCAGATTGAGGTCGATTGTCACTTTGTGTTGATTGGAAATTTTTAAAGTCTATCTCCCTAATTTGTAGTCGATTCTCAACAATTCTTATATATTTGAGTGAGTTTGCAACATCTTGGTAAGATATCGTCGATATACATCCATTGGTGCAGATTGAGGTCGATTGTCACTTTGTGTTGATTGAAAATTTTCAAAGTCTATCTTCCTAATTTCTAGTCGAGTCTCATCAATTCTTATATATTTGAGTGAGTTTGCAACATCTTGGTCAGATATCGTCGATTTACATCCATTGATGCAGATTGAGGTCGATTGTCACTTTGTGTTGATTGGGAATTTTTAAAGTCTATCTCCCTAATTTGTAGTCGATTCTCATCAATTCTTATATATTTGAGTGAGTTTGCAACATCTTGGTAAGATATCGTCGATATACATCCATTGGTGCAGATTGAGGTCGATTGTCACTTTGTGTTGATTGAAAATTTTCAAAGTCTATCTTCCTAATTTCTAGTCGAGTCTCATCAATTCTTATATATTTGAGTGAGTTTGCATTGAACTTCGACAGATATCTTCGATTTACATCCATTGAAGCCCATTGAGGTCCATTGTAACTTTGTGTTGATTGAAAATTTTCAAAGTCTATCTTCCTAATTTGTAGTCGAATCTCATCAATTCTTATATATTTGAGTGAGTTTGGAACATCTTGGTCAGATATCGTCGATTTACATCCATTGAAGCAGATTGAGGTCGATTGTCACTCTGTGTTGATTGAAAATTTTCAAAGTCTATCTTCCTAATTTCTAGTCGAGTCTCATCAATTCTTATATATTTGAGTGAGTTTGCAACATCTTGGTCAGATATCGTCGATTTACATCCATTGATGCAGATTGAGGTCGATTGTCACTTTGTGTTGATTGGGAATTTTTAAAGTCTATCTCCCTAATTTGTAGTCGATTCTCATCAATTCTTATATATTTGAGTGAGTTTGCAACATCTTGGTAAGATATCGTCGATATACATCCATTGGTGCAGATTGAGGTCGATTGTCACTTTGTGTTGATTGAAAATTTTCAAAGTCTATCTTCCTAATTTCTAGTCGAGTCTCATCAATTCTTATATATTTGAGTGAGTTTGCATTGAACTTCGACAGATATCTTCGATTTACATCCATTGAAGCCCATTGAGGTCCATTGTAACTTTGTGTTGATTGAAAATTTTCAAAGTCTATCTTCCTAATTTGTAGTCGAATCTCATCAATTCTTATATATTTGAGTGAGTTTGCAACATCTTGGTCAGATATCGTCGATTTACATCCATTGAAGCAGATTGAGGTCGATTGTCACTCTGTGTTGATTGAAAATTTTCAAAGTCTATCTTCCTAAGTTGAAGTCGAATCTCATCAGTTCTTATATATTTGAGTGAGTTTGCAACATCTTGGTCAGATATCGTCGATTTACATCCATTGATGCAGATTGAGGTCGATTGTCACTTTGTGTTGATTGGAAATTTTTAAAGTCTATCTCCTAATTTGTAGTCGATTCTCATCAATTCTTATATATTTGAGTGAGTTTGCAACATCTTGGTAAGATATCGTCGATATACATCCATTGGTGCAGATTGAGGTCGATTGTCACTTTGTGTTGATTGAAAATTTTCAAAGTCTATCTTCCTTATTTCTAGTCGAGTCTCATCAATTCTTATATATTTGAGTGAGTTCGCATTGAACTTCGACAGATATCTTCGATTTACATCCATTGAAGCCCATTGAGGTCCATTGTAACTTTGTGTTGATTGAAAATTTTCAAAGTCTATCTTCCTAATTTGTAGTCGAATCTCATCAATTCTTATATATTTGAGTGAGTTTGCAACATCTTGGTCAGATATCGTCGATTTACATCCATTGAAGCAGATTGAGGTCGATTGTCACTCTGTGTTGATTGAAAATTTTCAAAGTCTATCTTCCTAAGTTGAAGTCGAATCTCATCAATTCTTATATATTTGAGTGAGTTTGCAACATCTTGGTCAGATATCGTCGATTTACATCCATTGATGCAGATTGAGGTCGATTGTCACTTTGTGTTGATTGGAAATTTTTAAAGACTATCTCCCTAATTTGTAGTCGATTCTCATCAATTCTTATATATTTGAGTGAGTTTGCAACATCTTGGTAAGATATCGTCGATATACATCCATTGGTGCAGATTGAGGTCGATTGTCACTTTGTGTTGATTGAAAATTTTCAAAGTCTATCTTCCTAATTTCTAGTCGAGTCTCATCAATTCTTATATATTTGAGTGAGTTTGCATTGAACTTCGACAGATATCTTCGATTTACATCCATTGAAGCCCATTGAGGTCCATTGTAACTTTGTGTTGATTGAAAATTTTCAAAGTCTATCTTCCTAATTTGTAGTCGAATCTCATCAATTCTTATATATTTGAGTGAGTTTGGAACATCTTGGTCAGATATCGTCGATTTACATCCATTGAAGCAGATTGAGGTCGATTGTCACTTTGTGTTGATTGAAAATTTTCAAAGTCTATCTTCCTAAGTTGAGGTCGAATCTCATCAATTCTTATATATTTAAGTGAGTTTGCAACATCTTGGTCAGATATCGTCGATTTACATCCATTGATGCCCATTGAGGTCGATGGTCACTTTGTGTTGATTGAAAATTTTCAAAGTCTATCTTCCCAATTTGGATTCGAATATCACAAATTCTTATATATTCGAGTGAGTTTGCAACATCTTGGTCAGATATCGTCGATTACATCCATTGAAGCCCATTGAGGTCGATTGTCACTTTGTGTCGATTGAAAATTTTCAAAGTCTATCTTCCCAATTTGGAGTCGAATATCATAAATTCTTATATATTTGAGTGAGTTTGCAACATCTTGGTCAGATATCGTCGATTTACATCCATTGATGCCCATTGAGGTCGATGGTCACTTTGTGTTGATTGAAAATTTTCAAAGTCTATCTTCCCAATTTGGAGTCGAATCTCATCAATTCTTATATATTTGAGTGAGTTTGGAACAACTTGGTCAGATATCGTCGATTTACATCCATTGAAGCAGATTGAGGTCGATTGTCACTTTGTGTTGATTGAAAATTTTCAAAGTCTATCTTCCTAAGTTGAGGTCGAGTCTCATCAATTCTTATATATTTGAGTGAGTTCGCATTTAACTTCGACAGATATCTTCGATTTACATCCATTGAAGCCCATTGAGGTCCATTGTAACTTTGTGTTGATTGAGAATTTTCAAAGTCTATCTTCCTAATTTGTAGTCGAATCTCATCAATTCTTATATATTTGAGTGAGTTTGGAACATCTTGCTCAGATATCGTCGATTTACATCCATTGAAGCAGATTGAGGTCGATGGTCACTTTGTGTTGATCAAAAATTTTCAAAGTCTATCTTCCTAATTTGTAGTCGATTCTCATCAATTCTTATATATTTGAGTGAGTTTGCAACATCTTGGTCAGATATCGTCGATTTACATCCATTGAAGCAGATTGAGGTCGATTGTCACTCTGTGTTGATTGAAAATTTTCTAAGTCTATCTCCCTAAGTTGAAGTCGAATCTCATCAATTCTTATATATTTAAGTGAGTTTGCAACAACTTGGTAAGATATCGTCGATTTACATCCATTGATGCAGATTGAGGTCGATTGTCACTTTGTGTTGATTGAAAATTTTCAAAGTCTATCTTCCCAATTTGGAGTCGAATATCATAAATTCTTATATATTTGAGTGAGTTTGCAACATCTTGGTCAGATATCGTCGATTTACATCCATTGAAGCCCATTGAAGACGATTGTCACTTTGTGTTGATTGAAAATTTTCAAAGTCTATCTTCCCAATTTGTAGTCGAATATCATAAATTCTTATATATTTGAGTGAGTTTGCAACATCTTGGTCAGATATCGTCGATTTACATCCATTGATGCCCATTGAGGTCGATTGTCACTTTGTGTTGATTGAAAATTTTCAAAGTCTATCTCCCTAATTTGTAGTCGATTCTCATCAATTCTTATATATTTGAGTGAGTTTGCAACATCTTGGTAAGATATCGTCGATATACATCCATTGAAGCAGATTGAGGTCGATGGTCACTTTGTGTTGATTGAAAATTTTTAAAGTCTATCTCCCTAATTTGTAGTCGATTATCATCAATTCTTATATATTTGAGTGAGTTTGCAACATCTTGGTAAGATATCGTCGATATACATCCATTGGTGCAGATTGAGGTCGATTGTCACTTTGTGTTGATTGAAAATTTTCAAAGTCTATCTTCCTAATTTGTTGTCGATTCTCATCAATTCTTATATATTTGAGTGAGTTCGCATTTAACTTCGACAGATATCTTCGATTTACATCCATTGAAGCCCATTGAGGTACATTGTAACTTTGTGTTGATTGAAAATTTTCAAAGTCTATCTTCCTAATTTGTAGTCGAATCTCATCAATTCTTATATATTTGAGTGGGTTTGGAACATCTTGGTCAGATATCGTCGATTTACATCCATTGAAGCAGATTGAGGTCGATGGTCACTTTGTGTTGATTGAAAATTTTCAAACTCTATCTTCCTAATTTGTAGTCGAATCTCATCAATTCTTATATATTTGAGTGAGTTTGGAACATCTTGGTCAGATATCGTCGATTCACATCCATTGAAGCAGATTGAGGTCGATGGTCACTTTGTGTTGATTGAAAATTTTCAAAGTCTATCTTCCTAATTTGTAGTCGATTCTCATCAATTCTTATATATTTGAGTGAGTTTGCAACATCTTGGTCAGATATCGTCGATTTACATCCATTGAAGCAGATTGAGGTCGATTGTCACTCTGTGTTGATCGAAAATTTTCAAAGTCTATCTTCCTAAGTTGAAGTCGAATCTCATCAATTCTTATATATTTGAGTGAGTTTGCAACATCTTGGTCAGATATCGTCGATTTACATCCATTGATGCAGATTGAGGTCGATTGTCACTTTGTGTTGATTGGAAATTTTTAAAGTCTATCTCCCTAATTTGTAGTCGATTCTCATCAATTCTTATATATTTGAGTGAGTTTGCAACATCTTGGTAAGATATCGTCGATATACATCCATTGGTGCAGATTGAGGTCGATTGTCACTTTGTGTTGATTGAAAATTTTCAAAGTCTATCTTCCTAATTTCTAGTCGATTCTCATCAATTCTTATATATTTGAGTGAGTTCGCATTTAACTTCGACAGATATCTTCGATTTACATCCATTGAAGCCAATTGAGGTACATTGTAACTTTGTGTTGATTGAAAATTTTCAAAGTCTATCTTCCTAATTTGTAGTCGAATCTCATCAATTCTTATATATTTGAGTGAGTTTGGAACATCTTGGTCAGATATCATCGATTTACATCCATTGAAGCAGATTGAGGTCGATGGTCACTTTGTGTTGATTGAAAATTTTCAAAGTCTATCTTCCTAATTTGTAGTCGAATCTCATCAATTCTTATATATTTGAGTGAGTTTGGAACATCTTGGTCAGTTATCGTCGATTTACATCCATTGAAGCAGATTGAGGTCGATGGTCACTTTGTGTTGATTGAAAATTTTCAAAGTCTATCTTCCTAATTTGTAGTCGATTCTCATCAATTCTTATATATTTGAGTGAGTTTGCAACATCTTGGTAAGATATCGTCGATATACATCCATTGGTGCAGATTGAGGTCGATTGTCACTTTGTCTTGATTGAAAATTTTCAAAGTCTATCTTCCTAATTTGTAGTCGATTCTCATCAATTCTTATATATTTGAGTGAGTTCGCATTTAACTTCGACAGATATCTTCGATTTACATCCAATGAAGCCCATTGAGGTACATTGTAACTTTGTGTTGATTGAAAATTTTCAAAGTCTATCTTCCCAATTTGGAGTCGAATATCATAAATTCTTATATATTTGAGTGAGTTTGCAACATCTTGGTCAGATATCGTCGATTTACATCCATTGATGCCCATTGAGGTCGATGGTCACTTGGTGTTGATTGAAAATTTTCAAAGTCTACCTTCCTAATTTGTAGTCGAATCTCATCAATTCTTATATATTTGAGTGAGTTTGGAACATCTTGGTCAGATATCGTTGATTTACATCCATTGAAGCAGATTGAGGTCGATGGTCACTTTGTGTTGATTGAAAATTTTCAAAGTCTATCTTCCTAATTTGTAGTCGATTCTCATCAATTCTTATATATTTGAGTGAATTTGCAACAACTTGGTAAGATATCGTCGATTTACATCCATTGATGCAGATTGAGGTCGATTGTCACTTTGTGTTGATTGAAAATTTTCAAAGTCTATCTTCCCAATTTGGAGTCGAATATCATAAATTCTTATATATTTGAGTGAGTTTGCAACATCTTGGTCAGATATCGTCGATTTACATCCATTGAAGCCCATTGAGACCGATTGTCACTTTGTGTTGATTGAAAATTTTCAAAGTCTATCTTCCCAATTTGTAGTCGAATATCATAAATTCTTATATATTTGAGTGAGTTTGCAACATCTTGGTCAGATATCGTCGATTTACATCCATTGATGCCCATTGAGGTCGATTGTCACTTTGTGTTGATTGAAAATTTTCAAAGTCTATCTCCCTAATTTGTAGTCGATTCTCATCAATTCTTATATATTTGAGTGAGTTTGCAACATCTTGGTAAGATATCGTCGATATACATCCATTGAAGCAGATTTAGGTCGATGGTCTCTTTGTGTTGATTGAAAATTTTTAAAGTCTATCTCCCTAATTTGTAGTCGATTCTCATCAATTCTTATATATTTGAGTGAGTTTGCAACATCTTGGTAAGATATCGTCGATATACATCCATTGGTGCAGATTGAGGTCTATTGTCACTTTGTGTTGATTGAAAATTTTCAAAGTCTATCTTCCTAATTTGTAGTCGATTCTCATCAATTCTTATATATTTGAGTGAGTTCGCATTTAACTTCGACAGATATCTTCGATTTACATCCATTGAAGCCCATTGAGGTACATTGTAACTTTGTGTTGATTGAAAATTTTCAAAGTCTATCTCCCTAATTTGTAGTCGATTCTCATCAATTCTTATATATTTGAGTGAGTTTGCAACATCTTGGTCAGATATCGTCGATTTACATCCATTGAAGCAGATTGAGGTCGATGGTCACTTTGTGTTGATTGAAAATTTTTAAAGTCTATCTCCCTAATTTGTAGTCGATTCTCATCAATTCTTATATATTTGAGTGAGTTTGCAACATCTTGGTAAGATATCGTCGATATACATCCATTGGTGCAGATTGAGGTCTATTGTCACTTTGTGTTGATTGAAAATTTTCACAGTCTATCTTCCTAAGTTGATGTCGAGTCTCATCAATTCTTATATATTTGAGTGAGTTCGCATTTAACTTCGACAGATATCTTCGATTTACATCCATTGATGCCCATTGAGGTCGATGGTCACTTTGTGTTGATTGAAAATTTTCAAAGTCTATCTTCCTAATTTGTAGTCGAATCTCATCAATTCTTATATATTTGAGTGGGTTTGGAACATCTTGGTCAGATATCGTCGATTTACATCCACTGAAGCAGATTGAGGTCGATGGTCACTTTGTGTTGATTGAAAATTTTCAAAGTCTATCTTCCTAATTTGTAGTCGAATCTCATCAATTCTTATATATTTGAGTGAGTTTGGAACATCTTGGTCAGATATCGTCGATTTACATCCATTGAAGCAGATTGAGGTCGATGGTCACTTTGTGTTGATTGAAAATTTTCAAAGTCTATCTTCCTAATTTGTAGTCGATTCTCATCAATTCTTATATATTTGAGTGAGTTTGCAACATCTTGGTCAGATATCGTCGATTTACATCCATTGAAGCAGATTGAGGTCGATTGTCACTCTGTGTTGATTGAAAATTTTCAAAGTCTATCTTCCTAAGTTGAAGTCGAATCTCATCAATTCTTATATATTTGAGTGAGTTTGCAACATCTTGGTCAGATATCGTCGATTTACATCCATTGATGCAGATTGAGGTCGATTGTCACTTTGTGTTGATTGGAAATTTTTAAAGTCTATCTCCCTAATTTGTAGTCGATTCTCATCAATTCTTATATATTTGAGTGAGTTTGCAACATCTTGGTAAGATATCGTCGATATACATCCATTGGTGCAGATTGAGGTCGATTGTCACTTTGTGTTGATTGAAAATTTTCAAAGTCTATCTTCCTAATTTGTAGTCGATTCTCATCAATTCTTATATATTTGAGTGAGTTCGCATTTAACTTCGACAGATATCTTCGATTTACATCCATTGAAGCCCATTGAGGTACATTGTAACTTTGTGTTGATTGAAAATTTTCAAAGTCTATCTTCCTAATTTGTAGTCGAATCTCATCAATTCTTATATATTTGAGTGGGTTTGGAACATCTTGGTCAGATATCGTCGATTTACATCCACTGAAGCAGAATGAGGTCGATGGTCACTTTGTGTTGATTGAAAATTTTCAAAGTCTATCTTCCTAATTTGTAGTCGAATCTCATCAATTCTTATATATTTGAGTGAGTTTGGAACATCTTGGTCAGATATCGTCGATTTACATCCATTGAAGCAGATTGAGGTCGATGGTCACTTTGTGTTGATTGAAAATTTTCAAAGTCTATCTTCCTAATTTGTAGTCGATTCTCATCAATTCTTATATATTTGAGTGAGTTTGCAACATCTTGGTCAGATATCGTCGATTTACATCCATTGAAGCAGATTGAGGTCGATTGTCACTCTGTGTTGATTGAAAATTTTCAAAGTCTATCTTCCTAAGTTGAAGTCGAATCTCATCAATTCTTATATATTTGAGTGAGTTTGCAACATCTTGGTCAGATATCGTCGATTTACATCCATTGATGCAGATTGAGGTCGATTGTCACTTTGTGTTGATTGGAAATTTTTAAAGTCTATCTCCCTAATTTGTAGTCGATTCTCATCAATTCTTATATATTTGAGTGAGTTTGCAACATCTTGGTAAGATATCGCCGATATACATCCATTGGTGCAGATTGAGGTCGATTGTCACTTTGTGTTGATTGAAAATTTTCAAAGTGTATCTTCCTAATTTCTAGTCGATTCTCATCAATTCTTATATATTTGAGTGAGTTCGCATTTAACTTCGACAGATATCTTCGATTTACATCCATTGAAGCCAATTGAGGTACATTGTAACTTTGTGTTGATTGAAAATTTTCAAAGTCTATCTTCCTAATTTGTAGTCGAATCTCATCAATTCTTATATATTTGAGTGAGTTTGGAACATCTTGGTCATATATCATCGATTTACATCCATTGAAGCAGATTGAGGTCGATGGTCACTTTGTGTTGATTGAAAATTTTCAAAGTCTATCTTCCTAATTTGTAGTCGAATCTCATCAATTCTTATATATTTGAGTGAGTTTGGAACATCTTGGTCAGTTATCGTCGATTTACATCCATTGAAGCAGATTGAGGTCGATGGTCACTTTGTGTTGATTGAAAATTTTCAAAGTCTATCTTCCTAATTTCTAGTCGATTCTCATCAATTCTTATATATTTGAGTGAGTTCGCATTTAACTTCGACAGATATCTTCGATTTACATCCATTGAAGCCAATTGAGGTACATTGTAACTTTGTGTTGATTGGAAATTTTTAAAGTCTATCTCCCTAATTTGTAGTCGATTCTCATCAATTCTTATATATTTGAGTGAGTTTGCAACATCTTGGTAAGATATCGTCGATATACATCCATTGGTGCAGATTGAGGTCGATTGTCACTTTGTGTTGATTGAAAATTTTCAAAGTCTATCTTCCTAATTTCTAGTCGATTCTCATCAATTCTTATATATTTGAGTGAGTTCGCATTTAACTTCGACAGATATCTTCGATTTACATCCATTGAAGCCAATTGAGGTACATTGTAACTTTGTGTTGATTGAAAATTTTCAAAGTCTATCTTCCTAATTTGTAGTCGATTCTCATCAATTCTTATATATTTGAGTGAGTTTGCAACATCTTGGTAAGATATCGTCGATATACATCCATTGGTGCAGATTGAGGTCGATTGTCACTTTGTCTTGATTGAAAATTTTCAAAGTCTATCTTCCTAATTTGTAGTCGATTCTCATCAATTCTTATATATTTGAGTGAGTTCGCATTTAACTTCGACAGATATCTTCGATTTACATCCAATGAAGCCCATTGAGGTACATTGTAACTTTGTGTTGATTGAAAATTTCCAAAGTCTATCTTCCCAATTTGGAGTCGAATATCATAAATTCTTATATATTTGAGTGAGTTTGCAACATCTTGGTCAGATATCGTCGATTTACATCCATTGATGCCCATTGAGGTCGATGGTCACTTGGTGTTGATTGAAAATTTTCAAAGTCTATCTTCCTAATTTGTAGTCGAATCTCATCAATTCTTATATATTTGAGTGAGTTTGGAACATCTTGGTCAGATATCGTCGATTTACATCCATTGAAGCAGATTGAGGTCGATGGTCACTTTGTGTTGATTGAAAATTTTCAAAGTCTATCTTCCTAATTTGTAGTCGATTCTCATCAATTCTTATATATTTGAGTGAATTTGCAACATCTTTGTCAGATATCTTCGATTTACATCCATTGAAGCAGATTGTGGTCGATTGTCACTCTGTGTTGATTGAAAATTTTCAAAGTCTATCTTCCTAAGTTGAAGTCGAATCTCATCAATTCTTATATATTTGAAGGAGTTTGCAACATCTTGGTAAGATATCGTCGATATACATCCATTGGTGCAGATTGAGGTCGATTGTCACTCTGTGTTGATTGAAAATTTTCAAAGTCTATCTTCCTAAGTTGAAGTCGAATCTCATCAATTCTTATATATTTAAGTGAGTTTGCAACAACTTGGTCAGATATCGTCGATTTACATCCATTGAAGCAGATTGAGGTCGATTGTCACTTTGTGTTGATTGAAAATTTTCAAAGTCTATCTTCCCAATTTGCAGTCGAATCTCATCAATTCTTATATATTTGAGTGAGTTTGGAACATCTTGGTCAGATATCGTCGATTTACATCCATTGAAGCAGATTGAGGTCGATTGTCACTTAGTGTTGATTGAAAATTTTCAAAGTCTATCTTCCTAAGTTGATGTCGAGTCTCATCAATTCTTATATATTTGAGTGAGTTCGCATTTAACTTCGACAGATATCGTCGATTTACATCCATTGAAGCAGATTGAGGTCGATGGTCACTTTGTGTTGATTGAAAATTTTCAAAGTCTATCTTCCTAATTTGTAGTCGATTCTCATCAATTCTTATATATTTGAGTGAGTTTGCAGCATCTTGGTCAGATATCGTCGATTTACATCCATTGAAGCAGATTGAGGTCGAATGTCACTCTGTGTTGATTGAAAATTTTCAAAGTCTATCTTCCTAATTTGTAGTCGATTCTCATCAATTCTTATATATTTGAGTGAGTTCGCATTTAACTTCGACAGATATCTTCGATTTACATCCATTGAAGCCCATTGAGGTACATTGTAACTTTGTGTTGATTGAAAATTTTCAAAGTCTATCTTCCTAATTTGTAGTCGAATCTCATCAATTCTCATATATTTGAGTGAGTTTGGAACATCTTGGTCAGATATCGTCGATTTACATCCATTGAAGCAGATTGAGGTCGATGGTCACTTTGTGTTGATTGAAAATTTTCAAAGTCTATCTTCCTAATTTGTAGTCGATTCTCATCAATTCTTATATATTTGAGTGAGTTCGCATTTAACTTCGACAGATATCTTCGATTTACATCCATTGAAGCCCAGTGAGGTACATTGTAACTTTGTGTTGATTGAAAATTTCCAAAGTCTATCTTCCTAATTTGTAGTCGAATCTCATCAATTCTTATATATTTTAGTGAGTTTGGAACATCTTGGTCAGATATCGTCGATTTACATCCAATGAAGCAGATTGAGGTCGATGGTCACTTTGTGTTGATTGAAAATTTTCAAAGTCTATCTTCCTAATTTGTAGTCGAATCTCATCAATTCTTATATATTTGGGTGAGTTTGGAACATCTTGGTCAGATATCGTCGATTTACATCCATTGAAGCAGATTGAGGTCGATGGTCACTTTGTGTTGATTGAAAATTTTCAAAGTCTATCTTCCTAATTTGTAGTCGATTCTCATCAATTCTTATATATTTGAGTGAGTTTGCAACATCTTGATCAGATATCGTCGATTTACATCCATTGAAGCAGATTGAGGTCGATTGTCACTCTGTGTTGATTGAAAATTTTCAAAGTCTATCTTCCTAAGTTGAAGTCGAATCTCATCAATTCTTATATATTTGAGTGAGTTTGCAACATCTTGGTCAGATATCGTCGATTTACATCCATTGATGCAGATTGAGGTCGATTGTCACTTTGTGTTGATTGAAAATTTTTAAAGTCTATCTTCCTGATTTGTAGTCGATTCTCATCAATTCTTATATATTTGAGTGAGTTTGCAACAACTTGGTAAGATATCGTCGATATACATCCATTGGTGCAGATTGAGGTCGATTGTCACTTTGTGTTGATTGAAAATTTTCAAAGTCTATCTTCCTAATTTGTAGTCGATTCTCATCAATTCTTATATATTTGAGTGAGTTCGCATTTAACTTCGACAGATATCTTCGATTTACATCCATTGAAGCCCATTGAGGTACATTGTAACTTTGTGTTGATTGAAAATTTTCAAAGTCTATCTTCCTAATTTGTAGTCGAATCTCATCAATTCTTATATATTTGAGTGAGTTTGGAACATCTTGGTCAGATATCGTCGATTTACATCCATTGAAGCAGATTGAGGTCGATGGTCACTTTGTGTTGATTGAAAATTTTCAAAGTCTATCTTCCTAATTTGTAGTCGATTCTCATCAATTCTTATATATTTGAGTGAGTTCGCATTTAACTTCGACAGATATCTTCGATTTACATCCATTGAAGCCCATTGAGGTACATTGTAACTTTGTGTTGATTGAAAATTTCCAAAGTCTATCTTCCTAATTTGTAGTCGAATCTCATCAATTCTTATATATTTTAGTGAGTTTGGAACATCTTGGTCAGATATCGTCGATTTACATCCATTGAAGCAGATTGAGGTCGATGGTCACTTTGTGTTGATTGAAAATTTTCAAAGTCTATCTTCCTAATTTGTAGTCGAATCTCATCAATTCTTATATATTTGAGTGAGTTTGGAACATCTTGGTCAGATATCGTCGATTTACATCCATTGAAGCAGATTGAGGTCGATGGTCACTTTGTGTTGATTGAAAATTTTCAAAGTCTATCTTCCTAATTTGTAGTCGATTCTCATCAATTCTTATATATTTGAGTGAGTTTGCAACATCTTTGTCAGATATCGTCGATTTACATCCATTGAAGCAGATTGAGGTCGATTGTCACTCTGTGTTGATTGAAAATTTTCAAAGTCTATCTTCCTAAGTTGAAGTCGAATCTCATCAATTCTTATATATTTGAGTGAGTTTGCAACATCTTGGTAAGATATCGTCGATATACATCCATTGGTGCAGATTGAGGTCGATTGTCACTTTGTGTTTATTGAAAATTTTCAAAGTCTATCTTCCTAATTTGTAGTCGATTCTCATCAATTCTTATATATTTGAGTGAGTTCGCATTTAACTTCGACAGATATCTTCGATTTACATCCATTGAAGCCCATTGAGGTACATTGTAACTTTGTGTTGATTGAAAATTTTCAAAGTCTATCTTCCTAATTTGTAGTCGAATCTCATCAATTCTTATATATTTGAGTGAGTTTGGAACATCTTGGTCAGATATCGTCGATTTACATCCATTGAAGCAGATTCAGGTCGATGGTCACTTTGTGTTGATTGAAAATTTTCAAAGTCTATCTTCCTAATTTGTAGTCGAATCTCATCAATTCTTATATATTTGAGTGAGTTTGGAACATCTTGGTCAGATATCGTCGATTTACATCCATTGAAGCAGATTGAGGTCGATGGTCACTTTGTGTTGATTGAAAATTTTCAAAGTCTATCTTCCTAATTTGTAGTCGATTCTCATCAATTCTTATATATTTGAGTGAGTTTGCAACATCTTGGTCAGATATCGTCGATTTACATCCATTGAAGCAGATTGAGGTCGATTGTCACTCTGTGTTGATTGAAAATTTTCAAAGTCCATCTTCCTAAGTTGAAGTCGAATCTCATCAATTCTTATATATTTAAGTGAGTTTGCAACAACTTGGTAAGATATCGTCGATTTACATCCATTGATGCAGATTGAGGTCGATTGTCATTTTGTGTTGATTGAAAATTTTCAAAGTCTATCTTCCCAATTTGCAGTCGAATCTCATCAATTCTTATATATTTGAGTGAGTTTGGAACATCTTGGTCAGATATCGTCGATTTACATCCATTGAAGCAGATTGAGGTCGATTGTCACTTAGTGTTGATTGAAAATTTTCAAAGTCTATCTTCCTAAGTTGATGTCGAGTCTCATCAATTCTTATATATTTGAGTGAGTTCGCATTTAACTTCGACAGATATCTTCGATTTACATCCATTGAAGCCCATTGAGGTACATTGTAACTTTGTGTTGATTGAAAATTTTCAAAGTCTATCTTCCTAATTTGTAGTCGAATCTCATCAATTCTTATATATTTGAGTGAGATTGGAACATCTTGGTCAGATATTCTCGATTTACATCCATTGAAGCAGATTGAGGTCGATGGTCACTTTGGGTTGATTGAAAATTTTCAAAGTCTATCTTCCTAATTTGTAGTCGAATATCATCAATTCTTATATATTTGAGTGAGTTTGGAACATCTTGGTCAGATATCGTCGATTTACATCCATTGAAGCAGATTGAGGTCGATGGTCACTTTGTGTTGATTGAAAATTTTCAAAGTCTATCTTCCTAATTTGTAGTCGAATATCATCAATTCTTATATATTTGAGTGAGTTTGGAACATCTTGGTCAGATATCGTCGATTTACATCCATTGAAGCAGATTGAGGTCGATGGTCACTTTGTGTTGATTGAAAATTTTCAAAGTCTATCTCCCTAATTTGTAGTCGATTCTCATCAATTCTTATATATTTGAGTGAGTTTGCAACATCTTGGTCAGTTATCGTCGATTTACATCCATTGAAGCAGATTGAGGTCGATTGTCACTCTGTGTTGATTGAAAATTTTCAAAGTCTATCTTCCTTAATTGAAGTCGAATCTCATCAATTCTTATATATTTAAGTGAGTTTGCAACAACTTGGTGAGATATCGTCGATTTACATCCATTGATGCAGATTGAGGTCGATTGTCACTTTGTGTTGATTGAAAATTTTCAAAGTCTATCTTCCCAATTTGGAGTCGAATATCATAAATTCTTATATATTTGAGTGAGTTTGCAACATCGTGGTCAGATATCGTCGATTTACATCCATTGATGCCCATTGAGGTCGATTGTCACTTTTTGTTGATTGAAAATTTTCAAAGTCTATCTTCCCAATTTGCAGTCGAATCTCATCAATTCTTATATATTTGAGTGTATTTGGAACATCTTGGTCAGATATCGTCGATTTACATCCATTGAAGCAGATTGAGGTCGATTGTCACTTAGTGTTGATTGAAAATTTTCAAAGTCTATCTTCCTAAGTTGATGTCGAGTCTCATCAATTC
Source organism: Diorhabda sublineata (assembly GCF_026230105.1). Classification (NCBI taxonomy): domain Eukaryota; kingdom Metazoa; phylum Arthropoda; class Insecta; order Coleoptera; family Chrysomelidae; genus Diorhabda; species Diorhabda sublineata. The sequence goes on along the minus strand of NC_079483.1, from coordinate 808,920 downwards.
TTATATATTTGAGTGAGTTCGCATTTAACTTCGACAGATATCGTCGATTTACATCCATTGAAGCAGATTGATGTCGATTGTAACTTTGTGTTGATTGAAAATTTTCAAAGTCTATCTTCCCAATTTGCAGTCGAATCTCATCAATTCTTATATATTTGAGTGAGTTTGGAACATCTTGGTCAGATATCGTCGATTTACATCCATTGAAGCAGATTGAGGTCGATGGTCACTTTGTGTTGATTGAAAATTTTCAAAGTCTATCTTCCTAATTTGTAGTCGAATATCATCAATTCTTATATATTTGAGTGAGTTTGGAACATCTTGGTCAGATATCGTCGATTTACATCCATTGAAGCAGATTGAGGTCGATGGTCACTTTGTGTTGATTGAAAATTTTCAAAGTCTATCTCCCTAATTTGTAGTCGATTCTCATCAATTCTTATATATTTGAGTGAGTTTGCAACATCTTGGTCAGTTATCGTCGATTTACATCCATTGAAGCAGATTGAGGTCGATTGTCACTCTGTGTTGATTGAAAATTTTCAAAGTCTATCTTCCTAAGTTGAAGTCGAATCTCATCAATTCTTATATATTTAAGTGAGTTTGCAACAACTTGGTAAGATATCGTCGATTTACATCCATTGATGCAGATTGAGGTCGATTGTCACTTTGTGTTGATTGAAAATTTTCAAAGTCTATCTTCCCAATTTGGAGTCGAATATCATAAATTCTTATATATTTGAGTGAGTTTGCAACATCTTGGTCAGATATCGTCGATTTACATCCATTGATGCCCATTGAGGTCGATTGTCACTTTGTGTTGATTGAAAATTTTCAAAGTCTATCTTCCCAATTTGCAGTCGAATCTCATCAATTCTTATATATTTGAGTGTATTTGGAACATCTTGGTCAGATATCGTCGATTTACATCCATTGAAGCAGATTGAGGTCGATTGTCACTTAGTGTTGATTGAAAATTTTCAAAGTCTATCTTCCTAAGTTGATGTCGAGTCTCATCAATTCTTATATATTTGAGTGAGTTCGCATTTAACTTCGACAGATATCGTCGATTTACATCCATTGAAGCAGATTGATGTCGATTGTAACTTTGTGTTGATTGAAAATTTTCAAAGTCTATCTTCCCAATTTGCAGTCGAATCTCATCAATTCTTATATATTTGAGTGAGTTTGGAACATCTTGGTCAGATATCGTCGATTTACATCCATTGAAGCAGATTGAGGTCGATTGTCACTTTGTGTTGATTGAAAATTTTCAAAGTCTATCTTCCTAATTTGTAGTCGAATATCATCAATTCTTATATATTTGAGTGAGTTTGGAACATCTTGGTCAGATATCGTCGATTTACATCCATTGAAGCAGATTGAGGTCGATGGTCACTTTGTGTTGATTGAAAATTTTCAAAGTCTATCTCCCTAATTTGTAGTCGATTCTCATCAATTCTTATATATTTGAGTGAGTTTGGAACATCTTGGTCAGATATCGTCGATATACATCCATTGAAGCAGATTGAGGTCGATTGTCACTCTGTGTTGATTGAAAATTTTCAAAGTCTATCTTCCTAAGTTGAAGTCGAATCTCATCAATTCTTATATATTTAAGTGAGTTTGCAACAACTTGGTAAGATATCGTCGATTTACATCCATTGATGCAGATTGAGGTCGATTGTCACTTTGTGTTGATTGAAAATTTTCAAAGTCTATCTTCCCAATTTGGAGTCGAATATCATAAATTCTTATATATTTGAGTGAGTTTGCAACATCTTGGTCAGATATCGTCGATTTACATCCATTGATGCCCATTGAGGTCGATTGTCACTTTGTGTTGATTGAAAATTTTCAAAGTCTATCTTCCCAATTTGCAGTCGAATCTCATCAATTCTTATATATTTGAGTGTATTTGGAACATCTTGGTCAGATATCGTCGATTTACATCCATTGAAGCAGATTGAGGTCGATTGTCACTTAGTGTTGATTGAAAATTTTCAAAGTCTATCTTCCTAAGTTGATGTCGAGTCTCATCAATTCTTATATATTTGAGTGAGTTCGCATTTAACTTCGACAGATATCGTCGATTTACATCCATTGAAGCAGATTGATGTCGATTGTAACTTTGTGTTGATTGAAAATTTTCAAAGTCTATCTTCCCAATTTGCAGTCGAATCTCATCAATTCTTATATATTTGAGTGAGTTTGGAACATCTTGGTCAGATATCGTCGATTTACATCCATTGAAGCAGATTGAGGTCGATTGTCACTTTGTGTTGATTGAAAATTTTCAAAGTCTATCTTCCTAAGTTGAGGTCGAGTCTCATCAATTCTTATATATTTGAGGGAGTTCGCATTTAACTTCGACAGATATCGTCGATTTACATCCATTGAAGCAGATTGATGTCGATTGTCACTTTGTGTTGATTGAAAATTTTCAAAGTCTATCTTCCTCATTTGTAGTCGATTCTCATCAATTCTTATATATTTGAGTGAGTTTGCAACATCTTGGTCAGATATCGTCGATTTACATCCATTGAAGCAGATTGAGGTCGATTGTCACTTTATGTTGATTGAAAATTTTCAAAGTCTATCTTCCTAAGTTGAGGTCGAGTCTCATCAATTCTTATATATTTGAGTGAGTTCGCATTTAACTTCGACAGATATCTTCGATTTACATCCATTGAAGCTCATTGAGGTCCATTGTAACTTTGTGTTGATTGAAAATTTTCAAAGTCTATCTTCCTAAGATGAAGTCGAGTCTCATCAATTCTTATATATTTGAGTGAGTTTGCAACATCTTGGTCAGATATCGTCGATTTACATCCATTGAATCCCATTGAGGTCGATTGTCACTTTGTGTTGATTGAAAATTTTCAAAGTCTATCTTCCTAATTTGTAGTCAATTCTCATCAATTCTTATATATTTGAGTGAGTTCGCATTTAACTTCGACAGATATCTTCGATTTACATCCATTGAAGCCCATTGAGGTCCATTGTAACTTTGTGTTGATTGAAAATTTTCAAAGTCTATCTTCCTAAGTTGAGGTCGAGTCTCATCAATTCTTATATATTTGAGTGAGTTTGCATTTAACTTCGACAGATATCTTCGATTTACATCCATTGAAGCCCATTGAGGTCCATTGTAACTTTGTGTTGATTGAAAATTTTCAAAGTCTATCTTCCTAATTTGTAGTCGAATCTCATCAATTCTTATATATTTAAGTGAGTTTGCAACAACTTGGTAAGATATCGTCGATTTACATCCATTGATGCAGATTGAGGTCGATTGTCACTTTGTGTTGATTGAAAATTTTCAAAGTCTATCTTCCCAATTTGGAGTCGAATCTCATCAATTCTTATATATTTGAGTGAGTTTGGAACATCTTGGTCAGATATCGTCGATTTACATCCATTGACCCAGATTGAGGTCGATTGTCACTTTATGTTGATTGAAAATTTTCAAAGTCTATCTTCCTAAGTTGAGGTCGAGTCTCATCAATTCTTATATATTTGAGTGAGTTCGCATTTAACTTCGACAGATATCTTCGATTTACATCCATTGAAGCCCATTGAGGTCCATTGTAACTTTGTGTTGATTGAAAATTTTCAAAGTCTATCTTCCTAATTTGTAGTCGATTCTCATCAATTCTTATATATTTAAGTGAGTTTGCAACATCTTGGTCAGATATCGTCGATTTACATCCATTGAACCAGATTGAGGTCGATTGTCACTCTGTGTTGATTGAAAATTTTCAAAGTCTATCTTCCTATATTGAAGTCGAATCTCATCAATTCTTATATATTTAAGTGAGTTTGCAACATCTTGGTAAGATATCGTCGATTTACATCCATTGATGCAGATTGAGGTCGATTGTCACTTTGTGTGGATTGAAAATTTTCAAAGTCTATATTCCTAAGTTGAAGTCGAATCCCATCAATTCTTATATATTTAAGTGAGTTTGCAACATCTTGGTAAGATATCGTCGATTTACATCCATTGAAGCAGATTGAGGTCGATTGTCACTTTGTGTTGATTGAAAATTTTCAAAGTCTATATTCCTAAGTTGAAGTCGAATCTCATCAATTCTTATATATTTAAGTGAGTTTGCAACATCTTGGTAGGATATCGTCGATTTACATCCATTGAAGCAGATTGAGGTCGATTGTCACTTTCTGTTGATTGAAAATTTTCAAAGTCTATCTTCCTAAGTTGAAGTCGAATCTCATCAATTCTTATATATTCAAGTGAGTTTGCAACAACTTGGTAAGATATCGTCGATTTACATCCATTGATGCAGATTGAGGTCGATTGTCACTTTGTGTTGATTGAAAATTTTCAAAGTCTATCTTCCTATATTGAAGTCGAATCTCATCAATTCTTATATATTTAAGTGAGTTTGCAACATCTTGGTAAGATATCGTCGATTTACATCCATTGATGCAGATTGAGGTCGATTGTCACTTTGTGTTGATTGAAAATTTTCAAAGTCTATCTTCCTAAGTTGAAGTCGAATCTCATCAATTGTTATATATTTGAGTGAGTTTGCAACATCTTGGTCAGATATCGTCGATTTACATCCATTGATGCTGATTGAGGTCGATTGTCACTTTGTGTTGATTGAAAATTTTCAAAGTCTATCTTCCTAAGTTGAAGTCGAATCTCATCAATTCTTATATATTCAAGTGAGTTTGCAACAACTTGGTAAGATATCGTCGATTTACATCCATTGAAGCAGATTGAGGTCGATTGTCACTTTGTGTTGATTGAAAATTTTCAAAGTCTATCTTCCCAATTTGGAGTCGAATATCATAAATTCTTATATATTTGAGTGAGTTTGCAACATCTTGGTCAGATATCGTTGATTTACATCCCTTGATGCCCATTGAGGTCGATTGTCACTTTGTGTTGATTAAAAATTTTCAAAGTCTATCTTCCCAATTTGGAGTCGAATATCATAAATTCTTATATATTTGAGTGAGTTTGCAACATCTTGGTCAGATATCGTCGATTTACATCCCTTGATGCCCATTGAGGTTGATTGTCACTTTGTGTTGATTAAAAATTTTTAAAGTCTATCTTCCTAATTTGTAGTCGATTCTCATCAATTCTTATATATTTGAGTGAGTTTGCAACATCTTGGTAAGATATCGTCGATATACATCCATTGGTGCAGATTGAGGTCGATTGTCACTTTGTGTTGATTGAAAATTTTCAAAGTCTATCTTCCTAATTTGTAGTCGATTCTCATCAATTCTTATATATTTGAGTGAGTTCGCATTTAACTTCGACAGATATCTTCGATTTACATCCATTGAAGCCCATTGAGGTCCATTGTAACTTTGTGTTGATTGAAAATTTTCAAAGTCTATCTTCCTAATTTGTAGTCGAATCTCATCAATTCTTATATATTTGAGTGAGTTTGGAACATCTTGGTCAGATATCGTCGATTTACATCCAATGAAGCAGATTGAGGTCGATGGTCACTTTGTGTTGATTGAAAATTTTCAAAGTCTATCTTCCTAAGTTGAAGTCGAATCTCATCAATTCTTATATATTTAAGTGAGTTTGCAACAACTTGGTAAGATATCGTCGATTTACATCCATTGATGCAGATTGAGGTCGATTGTCACTTTGTGTTGATTGAAAATTTTCAAAGTCTATCTTCCCAATTTGGAGTCGAATCTCATCAATTCTTATATATTTGAGTGAGTTTGGAACATCTTGGTCAGATATCGTCGATTTACATCCATTGACCCAGATTGAGGTCGATTGTCACTTTATGTTGATTGAAAATTTTCAAAGTCTATCTTCCTAAGTTGAGGTCGAGTCTCATCAATTCTTATATATTTGAGTGAGTTCGCATTTAACTTCGACAGATATCTTCGATTTACATTCATTGAAGCAGATTGAGGTCGATGGTAACTTTGTGTTGATTGAAAATTTTCAAAGTCTATCTTCCTAATTTGTAGTCGATTCTCATCAATTCTTATATATTTGAGTGAGTTTGCAACATCTTGGTCAGATATCGTCGATTTACATCCATTAAACCAGATTGAGGTCGATTGTCACTCTGTGTTGATTGAAAATTTTCAAAGTCTATCTTCCTATATTGAAGTCGAATCTCATCAATTCTTATATATTTAAGTGAGTTTGCAACATCTTGGTAAGATATCGTCGATTTACATCCATTGATGCAGATTGAGGTCGATTGTCACTTTGTGTTGATTGAAAATTTTCAAAGTCTATCTTCCTAAGTTGAAGTCGAATCTCATCAATTCTTATATATTTAAGTGAGTTTGCAACAACTTGGTAAGATATCGTCGATTTACATCCATTGATGCAGATTGAGGTCGATTGTCACTTTGTGTTGATTGAAAATTTTCAAAGTCTATCTTCCTAAGTTGAAGTCGAATCTCATCAATTCTTATATATTTAAGTGAGTTTGCAACATCTTGGTCAGATATCGTCGATTTACATCCATTGATGCAGATTGAGGTCGATTGTCACTTTGTGTTGATTGAAAATTTTCAAAGTCTATCTTCCTAAGTTGAAGTCGAATCTCATCAATTCTTATATATTTAAGTGAGTTTGCAACATCTTGGTAAGATATCGTCGATTTACATCCATTGAAGCAGATTGATGTCGATTGTCACTTGTGTTGATTGAAAATTTTCAAAGTCTATCTTCCTAAGATGAAGTCGAGTCTCATCAATTCTTATATATTTGAGTGAGTTTGCAACATCTTGGTCAGATATCGTCGATTTACATCCATTGAATCCCATTGAGGTCGATTGTCACTTTGTGTTGATTGAAAATTTTTAAAGTCTATCTTCCTAATTTGTAGTCGATTCTCATCAATTCTTATATATTTGAGTGAGTTTGCAACATCTTGGTAAGATATCGTCGATATACATCCATTGGTGCAGATTGAGGTCGATTGTCACTTTGTGTTGATTGAAAATTTTCAAAGTCTATCTTCCTAATTTGTAGTCGATTCTCATCAATTCTTATATATTTGAGTGAGTTCGCATTTAACTTCGACAGATATCTTCGATTTACATCCATTGAAGCCCATTGAGGTCCATTGTAACTTTGTGTTGATTGAAAATTTTCAAAGTCTATCTTCCTAATTTGTAGTCGAATCTCATCAATTCTTATATATTTGAGTGAGTTTGGAACATCTTGGTCAGATATCGTCGATTTACATCCATTGATGCAGATTGAGGTCGATTGTCACTTTGTGTTGATTGAAAATTTTCAAAGTCTATCTTCCCAATTTGGAGTCGAATCTCATCAATTCTTATATATTTGAGTGAGTTTGGAACATCTTGGTCAGATATCGTCGATTTACATCCATTGACCCAGATTGAGGACGATTGTCACTTTATGTTGATTGAAAATTTTCAAAGTCTATCTTCCTAAGTTGAGGTCGAGTCTCATCAATTCTTATATATTTGAGTGAGTTCGCATTTAACTTCGACAGATATCTTCGATTTACATCCATAGAACCCCATTGAGGTCCATTGTAACTATGTGTTGATTGAAAATTTTCAAAGTCTATCTTCCTAATTTGTAGTCGCATCTCATCAATTCTTATATATTTGAGTGAGTTTGGAACATCTTGGTCAGATATCGTCGATTTACATTCATTGAAGCAGATTGAGGTCGATGGTAACTTTGTGTTGATTGAAAATTTTCAAAGTCTATCTTCCTAATTTGTAGTCGATTCTCATCAATTCTTATATATTTGAGTGAGTTTGCAACATCTTGGTCAGATATCGTCGATTTACATCCATTGAACCAGATTGAGGTCGATTGTCACTCTGTGTTGATTGAAAATTTTCAAAGTCTATCTTCCTATATTGAAGTCGAATCTCATCAATTCTTATATATTTAAGTGAGTTTGCAACATCTTGGTAAGATATCGTCGATTTACATCCATTGATGCAGATTGAGGTCGATTGTCACTTTGTGTTGATTGAAAATTTTCAAAGTCTATATTCCTAAGTTGAAGTCGAATCTCATCAATTCTTATATATTTAAGTGAGTTTGCAACATCTTGGTAAGATATCATCGATTTACATCCATTGAAGCAGATTGAGGTCGATTGTCACTTTGTGTTGATTGAAAATTTTCAAAGTCTATCTTCCTAAGTTGAAGTCGAATCTCATCAATTCTTATATATTCAAGTGAGTTTGCAACAACTTGGTAAGATATCGTCGATTTACATCCATTGATGCAGATTGAGGTCGATTGTCACTTTGTGTTGATTGAAAATTTTCAAAGTCTATCTTCCCAATTTGGAGTTGAATATCATGAATTCTTATATATTTGAGTGAGTTTGCAACATCTTGATCAGATATCGTCGATTTACATCCATTGAAGCCCATTGAGGTCGATTGTCACTTTGTGTTGATAGAAAATTTTCAAAGTCTATCTTCCCAATTTGGAGTCGAATATCATAAATTCTTATATATTTGAGTGAGTTTGCAACATCTTGGTCAGATATCGTCGATTTACATCCCTTGATGCCCATTGAGGTCGATTGTCACTTTGTGTTGATTAAAAATTTTTAAAGTCTATCTTCCCAATTTGGAGTCGAATCTCATCAATTCTTATATATTTGAGTGAGTTTGGAACATCTTGGTCAGATATCGTCGATTTACATCCATTGACCCAGATTGAGGTCGATTGTCACTTTATGTTGATTGAAAATTTTCAAAGTCTATCTTCCTAAGTTGAGGTCGAGTCTCATCAATTCTTATATATTTGAGTGAGTTCGCATTTAACTTCGACAGATATCTTCGATTTACATCCATTGAAGCCCATTGAGGTCCATTGTAACTTTGTGTTGATTGAAAATTTTCAAAGTCTATCTTCCTAATTTGTAGTCGATTCTCATCAATTCTTATATATTTGAGTGAGTTTGCAACATCTTGGTCAGATATCGTCGATTTACATCCATTGAACCAGATTGAGGTCGATTGTCACTCTGTGTTGATTGAAAATTTTCAAAGTCTATCTTCCTAAGTTGAGGTCGAGTCTCATCAATTCTTATATATTTGAGTGAGTTCGCATTTAACTTCGACAGATATCTTCGATTTACATCCATTGAAGCCCATTGAGGTCCATTGTAACTTTGTGTTGATTGAAAATTTTCAAAGTCTATCTTCCTAATTTGTAGTCGAATCTCATCAATTCTTATATATTTGAGTGAGTTTGGAACATCTTGGTCAGATATCGTCGATTTACATTCATTGAAGCAGATTGAGGTCGATGGTAACTTTGTGTTGATTGAAAATTTTCAAAGTCTATCTTCCTAATTTGTAGTCGATTCTCATCAATTCTTATATATTTGAGTGAGTTTGCAACATCTTGGTCAGATATCGTCGATTTACATCCATTGAACCAGATTGAGGTCGATTGTCACTCTGTGTTGATTGAAAATTTTCAAAGTCTATCTTCCTATATTGAAGTCGAATCTCATCAATTCTTATATATTTAAGTGAGTTTGCAACATCTTGGTAAGATATCGTCGATTTACATCCATTGATGCAGATTGAGGTCGATTGTCACTTTGTGTTGATTGAAAATTTTCAAAGTCTATCTTCCTAAGTTGAAGTCGAATCTCATCAATTCTTATATATTTAAGTGAGTTTGCAACAACTTGGTAAGATATCGTCGATTTACATCCATTGATGCAGATTGAGGTCGATTGTCACTTTGTGTTGATTGAAAATTTTCAAAGTCTATCTTCCTAAGTTGAAGTCGAATCTCATCAATTCTTATATATTTAAGTGAGTTTGCAACATCTTGGTCAGATATCGTCGATTTACATCCATTGATGCAGATTGAGGTCGATTGTCACTTTGTGTTGATTGAAAATTTTCAAAGTCTATCTTCCTAAGATGAAGTCGAGTCTCATCAATTCTTATATATTTGAGTGAGTTTGCAACATCTTGGTCAGATATCGTCGATTTACATCCATTGAATCCCATTGAGGTCGACTGTCACTTTGTGTTGATTGAAAATTTTTAAAGTCTATCTTCCTAATTTGTAGTCGATTCTCATCAATTCTTATATATTTGAGTGAGTTTGCAACATCTTGGTAAGATATCGTCGATATACATCCATTGGTGCAGATTGAGGTCGATTGTCACTTTGTGTTGATTGAAAATTTTCAAAGTCTATCTTCCTAATTTGTAGTCGATTCTCATCAATTCTTATATATTTGAGTGAGTTCGCATTTAACTTCGACAGATATCTTCGATTTACATCCATTGAAGCCCATTGAGGTCCATTGTAACTTTGTGTTGATTGAAAATTTTCAAAGTCTATCTTCCCAATTTGGAGTCGAATATCATAAATTCTTATATATTTGAGTGAGTTTGCAACATCTTGGTCAGATATCGTCGATTTACATCCCTTGATGCCCATTGAGGTCGATTGTCACTTTGTGTTGATTAAAAATTTTCAAAGTCTATCTTCCCAATTTGGAGTCGAGTCTCATCAATTCTTATATATTTGAGTGAGTTTGCAACATCTTGGTCAGATATCGTCGATTTACATCCATTGAATCCCATTGAGGTCGACTGTCACTTTGTGTTGATTGAAAATTTTTAAAGTCTATCTTCCTAATTTGTAGTCGATTCTCATCAATTCTTATATATTTGAGTGAGTTTGCAACATCTTGGTAAGATATCGTCGATATACATCCATTGGTGCAGATTGAGGTCGATTGTCACTTTGTGTTGATTGAAAATTTTCAAAGTCTATCTTCCTAATTTGTAGTCGATTCTCATCAATTCTTATATATTTGAGTGAGTTCGCATTTAACTTCGACAGATATCTTCGATTTACATCCATTGAAGCCCATTGAGGTCCATTGTAACTTTGTGTTGATTGAAAATTTTCAAAGTCTATCTTCCCAATTTGGAGTCGAATATCATAAATTCTTATATATTTGAGTGAGTTTGCAACATCTTGGTCAGATATCGTCGATTTACATCCCTTGATGCCCATTGAGGTCGATTGTCACTTTGTGTTGATTAAAAATTTTCAAAGTCTATCTTCCCAATTTGGAGTCGAATATCATAAATTCTTATGTATTTGAGTGAGTTTGCAACATCTTGGTCAGATATCGTCGATTTACATCCATTGAAGCAGATTGAGGTCGATTGTCACTCTGTGTTGATTGAAAATTTTTAAAGTCTATCTTCCTAATTTGTAGTCGATTCTCATCAATTCTTATATATTTGAGTGAGATTGCAACATCTTGGTCAGATATCGTCGATTTACATCCATTGAATCCCATTGAGGTCGATTGTCACTTTGTGTTGATTGAAAATTTTCAAAGTCTATCTCATCAATTCTTATATATTTGAGTGAGTTTGGAACATCTTGGTCAGATATCGTCGATATACATCCATTGAAGCAGATTGAGGTCGATGGTCACTTTGTGTTGATTGAAAATTTTCAAAGTCTATCTTCCTAAGTTGAAGTCGAATCTCATCAATTCTTATATATTTAAGTGAGTTTGCAACAACTTGGTAAGATATCGTCGATTTACATCCATTGATGCAGATTGAGGTCGATTGTCACTTTGTGCTGATTGAAAATTTTCAAAGTCTATCTTCCTAAGTTGAAGTCGAATCTCATCAATTCTTATATATTTGAGTGAGTTTGGAACATCTTGGTAAGATATCGTCGATTTACATCCATTGAAGCAGATTGGGGTCGATTGTCACTTTGTGTTGATTGAAAATTTTCAAAGTCTATCTTCCTAAGTTGAGGTCGAATCTCATCAATTCTTATATATTTGAGTGAGTTTGGAACATCTTGGTGAGATATCGTCGATTTACATTCATTGAAGCAGATTGAGGTCGATGGTAACTTTGTGTTGATTGAAAATTTTCAAAGTCTATCTTCCTAATTTGTAGTCGATTCTCATCAATTCTTATATATTTGAGTGAGTTTGCAACATCTTGGTTAGATATCGTCGATTTACATCCATTGAACCAGATTGAGGTCGATTGTCACTCTGTGTTGATTGAAAATTTCCAAAGTCTATCTTCCTATATTGAAGTCGAATCTCATCAATTCTTATATATTTAAGTGAGTTTGCAACATCTTGGTAAGATATCGTCGACTTACATCCATTGAACCAGATTGAGGTCGATTGTCACTCTGTGTTGATTGAAAATTTTCAAAGTCTATCTTCCTATATTGAAGTCGAATCTCATCAATTCTTATATATTTAAGTGAGTTTGCAACATCTTGGTAAGATATCGTCGATTTACATCCATTGATGCAGATTGAGGTCGATTGTCACTTTGTGTTGATTGAAAATTTTCAAAGTCTATATTCCTAAGTTGAAGTCGAATCTCATCAATTCTTATATATTTAAGTGAGTTTGCAACATCTTGGTAAGATATCATCGATTTACATCCATTGAAGCAGATTGAGGTCGATTGTCACTTTGTGTTGATTGAAAATTTTCAAAGTCTATCTTCCTAAGTTGAGGTCGAATCTCATCAATTCTTATTTATTTGAGTGAGTTTGGAACATCTTGGTCAGATATCGTCGATTTACATCCATTGAAGCAGATTGAGGTCGATTGTCAATTTGTGTTGATTGAAAATTTTCAAAGTCTATCTTCCTAATTTGTAGTCGATTCTCATCAATTCTTATATATTTGAGTGAGTTTGCAACATCTTGGTTAGATATCGTCGATTTACATCCATTGAACAAGATTGAGGTCGATTGTCACTCTGTGTTGATTGAAAATTTCCAAAGTCTATCTCCCTCTATTGAAGTCGAATCTCATCAGTTCTTATATATTTAAGTGAGTTTGCAACATCTTGGTAAGATATCGTCGATTTACATCCATTGATGCAGATTGAGGTCGATTGTCACTTTGTGTTGATTGAAAATTTTCAAAGTCTATCTTCCTAAGTTGAAGTCGAATCTCATCAATTCTTATATATTTGAGTGAGTTTGCAACATCTTGGTAAGATATCGTCGATTTACATCCATTGAAGCAGATTGAGGTCGATTGTCACTTTGTGTTGATTGAAAATTTTCAAAGTCTATCTTCCTAAGTTGAAGTCGAATCTCATCAATTCTTATATATTCAAGTGAGTTTGCAACAACTTGGTAAGATATCGTCGATTTACATCCATTGATGCAGATTGAGGTCGATTGTCACTTTGTGTTGATTGAAAATTATCAAAGTCTATCTTCCCAATTTGGAGTCGAATATCATAAATTCTTATATATTTGAGTGAGTTTGCAACATCTTGGTCAGATATCGTCGATTTACATCCATTGAAGCAGATTGAGGTCGATTGTCACTTTGTGTTGATTGAAAATTTTCAAAGTCTATCTTCCTAAGTTGAGGTCGAATCTCATCAATTCTTATATATTTGAGTGAGTTTGGAACATCTTGGTGAGATATCGTCGATTTACATTCATTGAAGCAGATTGAGGTCGATGGTAACTTTTTGTTGATTGAAAATTTTCAAAGTCTATCTTCCTAATTTGTAGTCGATTCTCATCAATTCTTATATATTTGAGTGAGTTTGCAACATCTTGGTTAGATATCGTCGATTTACATCCATTGAACCAGATTGAGGTCGATTGTCACTCTGTGTTGATTGAAAATTTCCAAAGTCTATCTTCCTATATTGAAGTCGAATCTCATCAATTCTTATATATTTAAGTGAGTTTGCAACATCTTGGTAAGATATCGTCGACTTACATCCATTGAACCAGATTGAGGTCGATTGTCACTCTGTGTTGATTGAAAATTTTCAAAGTCTATCTTCCTATATTGAAGTCGAATCTCATCAATTCTTATATATTTAAGTGAGTTTGCAACATCTTGGTAAGATATCGTCGATTTACATCCATTGAAGCAGATTGAGGTCGATTGTCACTTTGTGTTGATTGAAAATTTTCAAAGTCTATCTTCCCAATTTGGAGTCGAATATCATAAATTCTTATATATTTGAGTGAGTTTGCAACATCTTGGTCAGATATCGTCGATTTACATCCATTGAACCAGATTGAGGTCGATTGTCACTCTGTGTTGATTGAAAATTTCCAAAGTCTATCTTCCTATATTCAAGTCGAATCTCATCAATTCTTATATATTTAAGTGAGTTTGCAACATCTTGGTAAGATATCGTCGATTTACATCCATTGATGCAGATTGAGGTCGATTGTCACTTTGTGTTGATTGAAAATTTTCAAAGTCTATATTCCTAAGTTGAAGTCGAATCTCATCAATTCTTATATATTTAAGTGAGTTTGCAACATCTTGGTAAGATATCATCGATTTACATCCATTGAAGCAGATTGAGGTCGATTGTCACTTTGTGTTGATTGAAAATTTTCAAAGTCTATCTTCCTAATTTGTAGTCGATTCTCATCAATTCTTATATATTTGAGTGAGTTTGCAACATCTTGGTTAGATATCGTCGATTTACATCCATTGAACCAGATTGAGGTCGATTGTCACTCTGTGTTGATTGAAAATTTCCAAAGTCTATCTTCCTATATTGAAGTCGAATCTCATCAATTCTTATATATTTAAGTGAGTTTGCAACATCTTGGTAAGATATCGTCGATTTACATCCATTGATGCAGATTGAGGTCGATTGTCACTTTGTGTTGATTGAAAATTTTCAAAGTCTATCTTCCTAAGTTGAAGTCGAATCTCATCAATTCTTATATATTTAAGTGAGTTTGCAACATCTTGGTAAGATATCGTCGATTTACATCCATTGAAGCAGATTGAGGTCGATTGTCACTCTGTGTTGATTGAAAATTTTCAAAGTCTATCTTCCTAAGTTGAAGTCGAATCTCATCAATTCTTATATATTCAAGTAAGTTTGCAACAACTAGGTAAGATATCGTCGATTTACATCCATTGATGCAGATTGAGGTCGATTGTCACTTTGTGTTGATTGAAAATTTTCAAAGTCTATCTTCCCAATTTGGAGTCGAATATCATAAATTCTTATATATTTGAGTGAGTTTGCAACATCTTGGTCAGATATCGTCGATTTACATCCATTGAAGCCCATTGAGGTCGATTGTCACTTTGTGTTGATAGAAAATTTTCAAAGTCTATCTTCCCAATTTGGAGTCGAATATCATAAATTCTTATATATTTGAGTGAGTTTGCAACATCTTGGTCAGATATCGTCGATTTACATCCCTTGATGCCCATTGAGGTCGATTGTCACTTTGTGTTGATTAAAAATTTTCAAAGTCTATCTTCCCAATTTGGAGTCGAATATCATAAATTCTTATGTATTTGAGTGAGTTTGCAACATCTTGGTCAGATATCGTCGATTTACATCCATTGAAGCAGATTGAGGTCGATTGTCACTCTGTGTTGATTGAAAATTTTCAAAGTCTATCTTCCCAATTTGGAGTCGAATCTCATCAATTCTTATATATTTGAGTGAGTTTGGAACATCTTGGTCAGATATCGTCGATTTACATCCATTGAAGCAGATTGAGGTCGATTGTCACTCTGTGTTGATTGAAAATTTCCAAAGTCTATCTTCCCAATTTGGAGTCGAATCTCATCAATTCTTATATATTTGAGTGAGTTTGGAACATCTTGGTCAGATATCGTCGATTTACATCCATTGAAGCAGATTGAGGTCGATTGTCACTTTATGTTGATTGAAAATTTTCAAAGTCTATCTTCCTAATTTGTAGTCGAATCTCATCAATTCTTATATATTCAAGTGAGTTTGCAACAACTTGGTAAGATATCGTCGATTTACATCCATTGATGCAGATTGAGGTCGATTGTCACTTTGTGTTGATTGAAAATTTTCAAAGTCTATCTTCCCAATTTGGAGTCGAATATCATAAATTCTTATATATTTGAGTGAGTTTGCAACATCTTGGTCAGATATCGTCGATTTACATCCATTGAAGCCCATTGAGGTCGATTGTCACTTTGTGTTGATAGAAAATTTTCAAAGTCTATCTTCCCAATTTGGAGTCGAATATCATAAATTCTTATATATTTGAGTGAGTTTGCAACATCTTGGTCAGATATCGTCGATTTACATCCCTTGATGCCCATTGAGGTCGATTGTCACTTTGTGTTGATTAAAAATTTTCAAAGTCTATCTTCCCAATTTGGAGTCGAATCTCATCAATTCTTATATATTTGAGTGAGTTTGGAACATCTTGGTCAGATATCGTCGATTTACATCCATTGAAGCAGATTGAGGTCGATTGTCACTTTATGTTGATTGAAAATTTTCAAAGTCTATCTTCCTAAGTTGAGGTCGAGTCTCATCAATTCTTATATATTTGAGTGAGTTCGCATTTAACTTCGACAGATATCTTCGATTTACATCCATTGAAGCCCATTGAGGTCCATTGTAACTTTGTGTTGATTGAAAATTTTCAAAGTCTATCTTCCTAATTTGTAGTCGAATCTCATCAATTCTTATATATTTGAGTGAGTTTGGAACATCTTGTTCAGATATCGTCGATATACATCCATTGAAGCAGATTGAGGTCGATGGTCACTTTGTGTTGATTGAAAATTTTCAAAGTCTATCTTCCTAAGTTGAAGTCGAATCTCATCAATTCTTATATATTTAAGTGAGTTTGCAACAACTTGGTAAGATATCGTCGATTTACATCCATTGTTGCAGATTGAGGTCGATTGTCACTTTGTGTTGATTGAAAATTTTCAAAGTCTATCTTCCTAAGTTGAAGTCGAATCTCATCAATTCTTATATATTTGAGTGAGTTTGGAACATCTTGGTAAGATATCGTCGATTTACATCCATTGAAGCAGATTGAGGTCGATTGTCACTTTGTGTTGATTGAAAATTTTCAAAGTCTATCTTCCTAAGTTGAGGTCGAATCTCATCAATTCTTATATATTTGAGTGAGTTTAGAACATCTTGGTGAGATATCGTCGATTTACATTCATTGAAGCAGATTGAGGTCGATGGTAACATTGTGTTGATTGAAAATTTTCAAAGTCTATCTTCCTAATTTGTAGTCGATTCTCATCAATTCTTATATATTTGAGTGAGTTTGCAACATGTTGGTTAGATATCGTCGATTTACATCCATTGAACCAGATTGAGGTCGATTGTCACTCTGTGTTGATTGAAAATTTCCAAAGTCTATCTTCCTATATTGAAGTCGAATCTCATCAATTCTTATATATTTAAATGAGTTTGCAACATCTTGGTAAGATATCGTCGATTTACATCCATTGATGCAGATTGAGGTCGATTGTCACTTTGTGTTGATTGAAAATTTTCAAAGTCTATCTTCCTAAGTTGAAGTCGAATCTCATCAATTCTTATATATTTAAGTGAGTTTGCAACATCTTGGTAAGATATCGTCGATTTACATCCATTGAAGCAGATTGAGGTCGATTGTCACTTTGTGTTGATTGAAAATTTCCAAAGTCTATCTTCCTAAGTTGAAGTCGAATCTCATCAATTCTTATATATTTAAGTGAGTTTGCAACAACTTGGTAAGATATCGTCGATTTACATCCATTGATGCAGATTGAGGTCGATTGTCACTTTGTGTTGATTGAAAATTTTCAAAGTCTATCTTCCTAAGTTGAAGTCGAATCTCATCAATTCTTATATATTTGAGTGAGTTTGGAACATCTTGGTGAGATATCGTCGATTTACATTCATTGAAGCAGATTGAGGTCGATGGTAACATTGTGTTGATTGAAAATTTTCAAAGTCTATCTTCCTAATTTGTAGTCGATTCTCATCAATTCTTATATATTTGAGTGAGTTTGCAACATCTTGGTTAGATATCGTCGATTTACATCCATTGAACCAGATTGAGGTCGATTGTCACTCTGTGTTGATTGAAAATTTCCAAAGTCTATCTTCCTATATTGAAGTCGAATCTCATCAATTCTTATATATTTAAGTGAGTTTGCAACATCTTGGTAAGATATCGTCGATTTACATCCATTGATGCAGATTGAGGTCGATTGTCACTTTGTGTTGATTGAAAATTTTCAAAGTCTATCTTCCTAAGTTGAAGTCGAATCTCATCAATTCTTATATATTTAAGTGAGTTTGCAACATCTTGGTAAGATATCGTCGATTTACATCCATTGAAGCAGATTGAGGTCGATTGTCACTTTGTGTTGATTGAAAATTTTCAAAGTCTATCTTCCTAAGTTGAAGTCGAATCTCATCAATTGTTATATATTTGAGTGAGTTTGCAACATCTTGGTCAGATATCGTCGATTTACATCCATTGATGCAGATTGAGGTCGATTGTCACTTTGTGTTGATTGAAAATTTTCAAAGTCTATCTTCCTAAGTTGAAGTCGAATCTCATCAATTCTTATATATTTAAGTGAGTTTTCAACAACTTGGTAAGATATCGTCGATTTACATCCATTGATGCAGATTGAGGTCGATTGTCACTTTGTGTTGATTGGAAATTTTCAAAGTCTATCTTTCCAATTTGGAGTCGAATATCATAAATTCTTATATATTTGAGTGAGTTTGCAACATCTTGGTCAGATATCGTCGATTTACATCCCTTGATGCCCATTGAGGTCGATTGTCACTTTGTGTTGATTAAAAATTTTTAAAGTCTATCTTCCTAATTTGTAGTCGATTCTCATCAATTCTTATATATTTGAGTGAGTTTGCAACATCTTGGTAAGATATCGTCGATATACATCCATTGGTGCAGATTGAGGTCGATTGTCACTTTGTGTTGATTGAAAATTTTCAAAGTCTATCTTCCTAATTTGTAGTCGATTCTCATCAATTCTTATATATTTGAGTGAGTTCGCATTTAACTTCGACAGATATCTACGATTTACATCCATTGAAGCCCATTGAGGTCCATTGTAACTTTGTGTTGATTGAAAATTTTCAAAGTCTATCTTCCTAATTTGTAGTCGAATCTCATCAATTCTCATATATTTGAGTGAGTTTGGAACATCTTGGTCAGATATCGTCGATTTACATCCATTGAAGCAGATTGAGGACGATGGTCACTTTGTGTTGATTGAAAATTTTCAAAGTCTATCTTCCTAAGTTGAAGTCGAATCTCATCAATTCTTATATATTTAAGTGAGTTTGCAACAACTTGGTAAGATATCGTCGATTTACATCCATTGATGCAAATTGAGGTCGATTGTCACTTTGTGTTGATTGAAAATTTTCAAAGTCTATCTTCCTAAGTTGAGGTCGAGTCTCATCAATTCTTATATATTTGAGTGAGTTCGCATTTAACTTCGACAGATATCTTCGATTTACATCCATTGAAGCCCATTGAGGTCCATTGTAACTTTGTGTTGATTGAAAATTTTCAAAGTCTATCTTCCTAATTTGTAGTCGAATCTCATCAATTCTTATATATTTGAGTGAGTTTGGAACATCTTGGTCAGATATCGTCGATTTACATTCATTGAAGCAGATTGAGGTCGATGGTAACTTTGTGTTGATTGAAAATTTTCAAAGTCTATCTTCCTATATTGAAGTCGAATCTCATCAATTCTTATATATTTAAGTGAGTTTGCAACATCTTGGTAAGATATCGTCGATTTACATCCATTGATGCAGATTGAGGTCGATTGTCACTTTGTGTTGATTGAAAATTTTCAAAGTCTATCTTCCTAAGTTGAAGTCGAATCTCATCAATTCTTATATATTTAAGTGAGTTTGCAACATCTTGGTAAGATATCGTCGATTTACATCCATTGAAGCAGATTGAGGTCGATTGTCACTTTGTGTTGATTGAAAATTTTCAAAGTCTATCTTCCTAAGTTGAAGTCGAATCTCATCAATTGTTATATATTTGAGTGAGTTTGCAACATCTTGGTCAGATATCGTCGATTTACATCCATTGATGCAGATTGAGGTCGATTGTCACTTTGTGTTGATTGAAAATTTTCAAAGTCTATCTTCCTAAGTTGAAGTCGAATCTCATCAATTCTTATATATTTAAGTGAGTTTGCAACATCTTGGTAAGATATCGTCGATTTACATCCATTGAAGCAGATTGAGGTCGATTGTCACTTTGTGTTGATTGAAAATTTTCAAAGTCTATCTTCCTAAGTTGAAGTCGAATCTCATCAATTGTTATATATTTGAGTGAGTTTGCAACATCTTGGTCAGATATCGTCGATTTACATCCATTGATGCAGATTGAGGTCGATTGTCACTTTGTGTTGATTGAAAATTTTCAAAGTCTATCTTCCTAAGTTGAAGTCGAATCTCATCAATTCTTATATATTTAAGTGAGTTTTCAACAACTTGGTAAGATATCGTCGATTTACATCCATTGATGCAGATTGAGGTCGATTGTCACTTTGTGTTGATTGGAAATTTTCAAAGTCTATCTTTCCAATTTGGAGTCGAATATCATAAATTCTTATATATTTGAGTGAGTTTGCAACATCTTGGTCAGATATCGTCGATTTACATCCCTTGATGCCCATTGAGGTCGATTGTCACTTTGTGTTGATTAAAAATTTTTAAAGTCTATCTTCCTAATTTGTAGTCGATTCTCATCAATTCTTATATATTTGAGTGAGTTTGCAACATCTTGGTAAGATATCGTCGATATACATCCATTGGTGCAGATTGAGGTCGATTGTCACTTTGTGTTGATTGAAAATTTTCAAAGTCTATCTTCCTAATTTGTAGTCGATTCTCATCAATTCTTATATATTTGAGTGAGTTCGCATTTAACTTCGACAGATATCTACGATTTACATCCATTGAAGCCCATTGAGGTCCATTGTAACTTTGTGTTGATTGAAAATTTTCAAAGTCTATCTTCCTAATTTGTAGTCGAATCTCATCAATTCTCATATATTTGAGTGAGTTTGGAACATCTTGGTCAGATATCGTCGATTTACATCCATTGAAGCAGATTGAGGACGATGGTCACTTTGTGTTGATTGAAAATTTTCAAAGTCTATCTTCCTAAGTTGAAGTCGAATCTCATCAATTCTTATATATTTAAGTGAGTTTGCAACAACTTGGTAAGATATCGTCGATTTACATCCATTGATGCAAATTGAGGTCGATTGTCACTTTGTGTTGATTGAAAATTTTCAAAGTCTATCTTCCTAAGTTGAGGTCGAGTCTCATCAATTCTTATATATTTGAGTGAGTTCGCATTTAACTTCGACAGATATCTTCGATTTACATCCATTGAAGCCCATTGAGGTCCATTGTAACTTTGTGTTGATTGAAAATTTTCAAAGTCTATCTTCCTAATTTGTAGTCGAATCTCATCAATTCTTATATATTTGAGTGAGTTTGGAACATCTTGGTCAGATATCGTCGATTTACATTCATTGAAGCAGATTGAGGTCGATGGTAACTTTGTGTTGATTGAAAATTTTCAAAGTCTATCTTCCTAATTTGTAGTCGATTCTCATCAATTCTTATATATTTGAGTGAGTTTGCAACATCTTGGTCTGATATCGTCGATTTACATCCATTGAACCAGATTGAGGTCGATTGTCACTCTGTGTTGATTGAAAATTTTCAAAGTCTATCTTCCTATATTGAAGTCGAATCTCATCAATTCTTATATATTTAAGTGAGTTTGCAACATCTTGGTAAGATATCGTCGATTTACATCCATTGATGCAGATTGAGGTCGATTGTCACTTTGTGTTGATTGAAAATTTTCAAAGTCTATCTTCCTAAGTTGAAGTCGAATCTCATCAATTCTTATATATTTAAGTGAGTTTGCAACAACTTGGTAAGATATCGTCGATTTACATCCATTGATGCAGATTGAGGTCGATTGTCACTTTGTGTTGATTGAAAATTTTCAAAGTCTATCTTCCTAAGTTGAAGTCGAATCTCATCAATTCTTATATATTTAAGTGAGTTTGCAACATCTTGGTAAGATATCGTCGATTTACATCCATTGATGCAGATTGAGGTCGATTGTCACTTTGTGTTGATTGAAAATTTTCAAAGTCTATCTTCCTAAGTTGAAGTCGAATCTCATCAATTCTTATATATTTAAGTGAGTTTGCAACATCTTGGTAAGATATCGTCGATTTACATCCATTGATGCAGATTGAGGTCGATTGTAACTTTGTGTTGATTGAAAATTTTCAAAGTCTATCTTCCCAATTTGGAGTCGAATCTCATCAATTCTTATATATTTGAGTGAGTTTGGAACATCTTGGTCAGATATCGTCGATTTACATTCATTGAAGCAGATTGAGGTCGATTGTCACTTTATGTTGATTGAAAATTTTCAAAGTCTATCTTCCTAATTTGTAGTCGATTCTCATCAATTCTTATATATTTGAGTGAGTTCGCAACATCTTGGTCAGATATCGTCGATTTACATCCATTGAACCAGATTGAGGTCGATTGTCACTCTGTGTTGATTGAAAATTTTCAAAGTCTATCTTCCTATATTGAAGTCGAATCTCATCAATTCTTATATATTTAAGTGAGTTCGCATTTAACTTCGACAGATATCTACGATTTACATCCATTGAAGCCCATTGAGGTCCATTGTAACTTTGTGTTGATTGAAAATTTTCAAAGTCTATCTTCCTAATTTGTAGTCGAATCTCATCAATTCTCATATATTTGAGTGAGTTTGGAACATCTTGGTAAGATATCGTCGATTTACATCCATTGATGCAAATTGAGGTCGATGGTCACTTTGTGTTGATTGAAAATTTTCAAAGTCTATCTTCCTAAGTTGAGGTCGAGTCTCATCAATTCTTATATATTTGAGTGAGTTCGCATTTAACTTCGACAGATATCTTCGATTTACATCCATTGAAGCCCATTGAGGTCCATTGTAACTTTGTGTTGATTGAAAATTTTCAAAGTCTATCTTCCTAATTTGTAGTCGAATCTCATCAATTCTTATATATTTGAGTGAGTTTGGAACATCTTGGTCAGATATCGTCGATTTACATTCATTGAAGCAGATTGAGGTCGATGGTAACTTTGTGTTGATTGAAAATTTTCAAAGTCTATCTTCCTAATTTGTAGTCGATTCTCATCAATTCTTATATATTTGAGTGAGTTTGCAACATCTTGGTCAGATATCGTCGATTTACATCCATTGAACCAGATTGAGGTCGATTGTCACTCTGTGTTGATTGAAAATTTTCAAAGTCTATCTTCCTATATTGAAGTCGAATCTCATCAATTCTTATATATTTAAGTGAGTTTGCAACAACTTGGTAAGATATCGTCGATTTACATCCATTGATGCAGATTGAGGTCGATTGTCACTTTGTGTTGTTTGAAAATTTTCAAAGTCTATCTTCCCAATTTGGAGTCGAATCTCATCAATTCTTATATATTTGAGTGAGTTTGGAACATCTTGGTCAGATATCGTCGATTTACATCCATTGACCCAGATTGAGGTCGATTGTCACTTCATTTTGATTGAAAATTTTCAAAGTCTATCTTCCTAAGTTGAGGTCGAGTCTCATCAATTCTTATATATTTGAGTGAGTTCGCATTTAACTTCGACAGATATCTTCGATTTACATCCATTGAAGCCCATTGAGGTCCATTGTAACTTTGTGTTGATTTAAAATTTTCAAAGTCTATCTTCCTAATTTGTAGTCGAATCTCATCAATTCTTATATATTTGAGTGAGTTTGGAACATCTTGGTCAGATATCGTCGATTTACATTCATTGAAGCAGATTGAGGTCGATGGTAACTTTGTGTTGATTGAAAATTTTCAAAGTCTATCTTCCTAATTTGTAGTCGATTCTCATCAATTCTTATATATTTGAGTGAGTTTGCAACATCTTGGTCAGATATCGTCGATTTACATCCATTGAAGCAGATTGAGGTCGATTCTCACTTTGTGTTGATTGAAAATTTTCAAAGTCTATCTTCCTAAGTTGAAGTCGAATCTCATCAATTTTTATATATTCAAGTGAGTTTGCAACAACTTGGTAAGATATCGTCGATTTACATCCATCGATGCAGATTGAGGTCGATTGTCACTTTGTGTTGATTGAAAATTTTCAAAGTCTATCTTCCTAAGTTGAGGTCGAATCTCATCAATTCTTATATATTTGAGTGAGTTTGGAACATCTTGGTGAGATATCGTCGATTTACATCCATTGAAGCAGATTGAGGTCGATGGTAACTTTGTGTGGATTGAAAATTTTCAAAGTCTATCTTCCTAATTTGTAGTCGATTCTCATCAATTCTCATATATTTGAGTGAGTTTGCAACATCTTGGTTAGATATCGTCGATTTACATCCATTGAACCAGATTGAGGTCGATTGTCACTCTGTGTTGATTGAAAATTTTCAAAGTCTATCTTCCTATATTGAAGTCGAATCTCATCAATTCTTATATATTTAAGTGAGTTTGCAACATCTTGGTAAGATATCGTCGATTTACATCCATTGATGCAGATTGAGGTCGATTGTCACTTTGTGTTGATTGAAAATTTTCAAAGTCTATCTTCCTAATTTGTAGTCGATTCTCATCAATTCTTATATATTTGAGTGAGTTCGCATTTAACTTCGACAGATATCTTCGATTTACATCCATTGAAGCCCATTGAGGTCCATTGTAACTTTGTGTTGATTGAAAATTTTCAAAGTCTATCTTCCTAATTTGTAGTCGAATCTCATCAATTCTTATATATTTGAGTGAGTTTGGAACATCTTGGTCAGATATCGTCGATTTACATCCATTGAAGCAGATTGAGGTCGATGGTCACTTTGTGTTGATTGAAAATTTTCAAAGTCTATCTTCCTAAGTTGAAGTCGAATCTCATCAATTCTTATATATTTAAGTGAGTTTGCAACAACTTGGTAAGATATCGTCGATTTACATTCATTGATGCAGATTGAGGTCGATAGTCACTTTGTGTTGATTGAAAATTTTCAAAGTCTATCTTCCCAATTTGGAGTCGAATATCATAAATTCTTATATATTTGAGTGACTTTGCAACATCTTGGTCAGATATCGTCGATTTACATCCATTGAAGCCCATTGAGGTCGATTGTCACTTTGTGTTGATAGAAAATTTTCAAAGTCTATCTTCCCAATTTGGAGTCGAATATCATAAATTCTTATATATTTGAGTGAGTTTGCATTATCTTGGTCAGATATCGTCGATTTACATCCCTTGATGCCCATTGAGGTCGATTGTCACTTTGTGTTGATTAAAAATTTTTAAAGTCTATCTTCCTGATTTGTAGTCGATTCTCATCAATTCTTATATATTTGAGTGAGTTTGCAACATCTTGGTAAGATATCGTCGATATACATCCATTGGTGCAGATTGAGGTCGATTGTCACTTTGTGTTGATTGAAAATTTTCAAAGTCTATCTTCCTAAGTTGAGGTCGAGTCTCATCAATTCTTATATATTTGAGTGAGTTCGCATTTAACTTCGACAGATTTCTTCGATTTACATCCATTGAAGCCCATTGAGGTCCATTGAAACTTTGTGTTGATTGAAAATTTTCAAAGTCTATCTTCCTAATTTGTAGTCGAATCTCATCAATTCTTATAAATTTGAGTGAGTTTGGAACATCTTGGTCAGATATCGTCGATTTACATTCATTAAAGCAGATTGAGGTCGATGGTAACTTTGTGTTGATTGAAAATTTTCAAAGTCTATCTTCCTAATTTGTAGTCGATTCTCATCAATTCTTATATATTTGAGTGAGTTTGCAACATCTTGGTCAGATATCGTCGATTTACATCCATTGAACCAGATTGAGGTCGATTGTCACTCTGTGTTGATTGAAAATTTTCAAAGTCTATCTTCCTTTATTGAAGTCGAATCTCATCAATTCTTATATATTTAAGTGAGTATGCAACATCTTGGTAAGATATCGTCGATTTACATCCATTGAAGCAGATTGAGGTCGATTGTCACTTTGTGTTGATTGAAAATTTTCAAAGTCTATCTTCCTAAGTTGAAGTCGAATCTCATCAATTCTTATATATTCAAGTGAGTTTGCAACAACTTGGTAAGATATCGTCGATTTACATCCATTGATGCAGATTGAGGTCGATTGTCACTTTGTGTTGATTGAAAATTTTCAAAGTCTATCTTCCTAAGTTGAGGTCGAATCTCATCAATTCTTATATATTTGAGTGAGTTTGGAACATCTTTGTGAGATATCGTCGATTTACATTCATTGAAGCAGATTGAGGTCGATGGTAACTTTGTGTGGATTGAAAATTTTCAAAGTCTATCTTCCTAATTTGTAGTGGATTCTCATCAATTCTTATATATTTGAGTGAGTTTGCATTATCTTGGTTAGATATCGTCGATTTACATCCATTGAACCAGATTGAGGTCGATTGTCACTTTGTGTTGATTGAAAATTTCCAAAGTCTATCTTCCTAAGTTGAAGTCGAATCTCATCAATTCTTATATATTTAAATGAGTTTGCAACATCTTGGTAAGATATCGTCGATTTACATCCATTGATGCAGATTGAGGTCGATTGTCACTTTGTGTTGATTGAAAATTTTCAAAGTCTATCTTCCTAAGTTGAAGTCGAATCTCATCAATTCTTATATATTTAAGTGAGTTTGCAACATCTTGGTAAGATATCGTCGATTTACATCCATTGAAGCAGATTGAGGTCGATTGTCACTTTGTGTTGATTGAAAATTTCCAAAGTCTATCTTCCTAAGTTGAAGTCGAATCTCATCAATTCTTATATATTTAAGTGAGTTTGCAACAACTTGGTAAGATATCGTCGATTTACATCCATTGATGCAGATTGAGGTCGATTGTCACTTTGTGTTGATTGAAAATTTTCAAAGTCTATCTTCCTAAGTTGAAGTCGAATCTCATCAATTCTTATATATTTGAGTGAGTTTGGAACATCTTGGTAAGATATCGTCGATTTACATCCATTGAAGCAGATTGAGGTCGATTGTCACTTTGTGTTGATTGAAAATTTTCAAAGTCTATCTTCCTAAGTTGAGGTCGAATCTCATCAATTCTTATATATTTGAGTGAGTTTGGAACATCTTGGTGAGATATCGTCGATTTACATTCATTGAAGCAGATTGAGGTCGATGGTAACATTGTGTTGATTGAAAATTTTCAAAGTCTATCTTCCTAATTTGTAGTCGATTCTCATCAATTCTTATATATTTGAGTGAGTTTGCAACATCTTGGTTAGATATCGTCGATTTACATCCATTGAACCAGATTGAGGTCGATTGTCACTCTGTGTTGATTGAAAATTTCCAAAGTCTATCTTCCTATATTGAAGTCGAATCTCATCAATTCTTATATATTTAAGTGAGTTTGCAACATCTTGGTAAGATATCGTCGATTTACATCCATTGATGCAGATTGAGGTCGATTGTCACTTTGTGTTGATTGAAAATTTTCAAAGTCTATCTTCCTAAGTTGAAGTCGAATCTCATCAATTCTTATATATTTAAGTGAGTTTGCAACATCTTGGTAAGATATCGTCGATTTACATCCATTGAAGCAGATTGAGGTCGATTGTCACTTTGTGTTGATTGAAAATTTTCAAAGTCTATCTTCCTAAGTTGAAGTCGAATCTCATCAATTGTTATATATTTGAGTGAGTTTGCAACATCTTGGTCAGATATCGTCGATTTACATCCATTGATGCAGATTGAGGTCGATTGTCACTTTGTGTTGATTGAAAATTTTCAAAGTCTATCTTCCTAAGTTGAAGTCGAATCTCATCAATTCTTATATATTTAAGTGAGTTTGCAACAACTTGGTAAGATATCGTCGATTTACATCCATTGATGCAGATTGAGGTCGATTGTCACTTTGTGTTGATTGGAAATTTTCAAAGTCTATCTTTCCAATTTGGAGTCGAATATCATAAATTCTTATATATTTGAGTGAGTTTGCAACATCTTGGTCAGATATCGTCGATTTACATCCATTGAAGCCCATTGAGGTCGATTGTCACTTTGTGTTGATAGAAAATTTTCAAAGTCTATCTTCCCAATTTGGAGTCGAATATCATAAATTCTTATATATTTGAGTGAGTTTGCAACATCTTGGTCAGATATCGTCGATTTACATCCCTTGATGCCCATTGAGGTCGATTGTCACTTTGTGTTGATTAAAAATTTTTAAAGTCTATCTTCCTAATTTGTAGTCGATTCTCATCAATTCTTATATATTTGAGTGAGTTTGCAACATCTTGGTAAGATATCGTCGATATACATCCATTGGTGCAGATTGAGGTCGATTGTCACTTTGTGTTGATTGAAAATTTTCAAAGTCTATCTTCCTAATTTGTAGTCGATTCTCATCAATTCTTATATATTTGAGTGAGTTCGCATTTAACTTCGACAGATATCTACGATTTACATCCATTGAAGCCCATTGAGGTCCATTGTAACTTTGTGTTGATTGAAAATTTTCAAAGTCTATCTTCCTAATTTGTAGTCGAATCTCATCAATTCTCATATATTTGAGTGAGTTTGGAACATCTTGGTCAGATATCGTCGATTTACATCCATTGAAGCAGATTGAGGACGATGGTCACTTTGTGTTGATTGAAAATTTTCAAAGTCTATCTTCCTAAGTTGAAGTCGAATCTCATCAATTCTTATATATTTAAGTGAGTTTGCAACAACTTGGTAAGATATCGTCGATTTACATCCATTGATGCAAATTGAGGTCGATTGTCACTTTGTGTTGATTGAAAATTTTCAAAGTCTATCTTCCTAAGTTGAGGTCGAGTCTCATCAATTCTTATATATTTGAGTGAGTTCGCATTTAACTTCGACAGATATCTTCGATTTACATCCATTGAAGCCCATTGAGGTCCATTGTAACTTTGTGTTGATTGAAAATTTTCAAAGTCTATCTTCCTAATTTGTAGTCGAATCTCATCAATTCTTATATATTTGAGTGAGTTTGGAACATCTTGGTCAGATATCGTCGATTTACATTCATTGAAGCAGATTGAGGTCGATGGTAACTTTGTGTTGATTGAAAATTTTCAAAGTCTATCTTCCTAATTTGTAGTCGATTCTCATCAATTCTTATATATTTGAGTGAGTTTGCAACATCTTGGTCTGATATCGTCGATTTACATCCATTGAACCAGATTGAGGTCGATTGTCACTCTGTGTTGATTGAAAATTTTCAAAGTCTATCTTCCTATATTGAAGTCGAATCTCATCAATTCTTATATATTTAAGTGAGTTTGCAACATCTTGGTAAGATATCGTCGATTTACATCCATTGATGCAGATTGAGGTCGATTGTCACTTTGTGTTGATTGAAAATTTTCAAAGTCTATCTTCCTAAGTTGAAGTCGAATCTCATCAATTCTTATATATTTAAGTGAGTTTGCAACAACTTGGTAAGATATCGTCGATTTACATCCATTGATGCAGATTGAGGTCGATTGTAACTTTGTGTTGATTGAAAATTTTCAAAGTCTATCTTCCCAATTTGGAGTCGAATCTCATCAATTCTTATATATTTGAGTGAGTTTGGAACATCTTGGTCAGATATCGTCGATTTACATTCATTGAAGCAGATTGAGGTCGATTGTCACTTTATGTTGATTGAAAATTTTCAAAGTCTATCTTCCTAATTTGTAGTCGATTCTCATCAATTCTTATATATTTGAGTGAGTTCGCAACATCTTGGTCAGATATCGTCGATTTACATCCATTGAACCAGATTGAGGTCGATTGTCACTCTGTGTTGATTGAAAATTTTCAAAGTCTATCTTCCTATATTGGAGTCGAATCTCATCAATTCTTATATATTTAAGTGAGTTCGCATTTAACTTCGACAGATATCTACGATTTACATCCATTGAAGCCCATTGAGGTCCATTGTAACTTTGTGTTGATTGAAAATTTTCAAAGTCTATCTTCCTAATTTGTAGTCGAATCTCATCAATTCTCATATATTTGAGTGAGTTTGGAACATCTTGGTAAGATATCGTCGATTTACATCCATTGATGCAAATTGAGGTCGATGGTCACTTTGTGTTGATTGAAAATTTTCAAAGTCTATCTTCCTAAGTTGAGGTCGAGTCTCATCAATTCTTATATATTTGAGTGAGTTCGCATTTAACTTCGACAGATATCTTCGATTTACATCCATTGAAGCCCATTGAGGTCCATTGTAACTTTGTGTTGATTGAAAATTTTCAAAGTCTATCTTCCTAATTTGTAGTCGAATCTCATCAATTCTTATATATTTGAGTGAGTTTGGAACATCTTGGTCAGATATCGTCGATTTACATTCATTGAAGCAGATTGAGGTCGATGGTAACTTTGTGTTGATTGAAAATTTTCAAAGTCTATCTTCCTAATTTGTAGTCGATTCTCATCAATTCTTATATATTTGAGTGAGTTTGCAACATCTTGGTCAGATATCGTCGATTTACATCCATTGAACCAGATTGAGGTCGATTGTCACTCTGTGTTGATTGAAAATTTTCAAAGTCTATCTTCCTATATTGAAGTCGAATCTCATCAATTCTTATATATTTAAGTGAGTTTGCAACATCTTGGTAAGATATCGTCGATTTACATCCATTGATGCAGATTGAGGTCGATTGTCACTTTGTGTTGATTGAAAATTTTCAAAGTCTATCTTCCTAAGTTGAAGTCGAATCTCATCAATTCTTATATATTTAAGTGAGTTTGCAACAACTTGGTAAGATATCGTCGATTTACATCCATTGATGCAGATTGAGGTCGATTGTCACTTTGTGTTGTTTGAAAATTTTCAAAGTCTATCTTCCCAATTTGGAGTCGAATCTCATCAATTCTTATATATTTGAGTGAGTTTGGAACATCTTGGTCAGATATCGTCGATTTACATCCATTGACCCAGATTGAGGTCGATTGTCACTTTATTTTGATTGAAAATTTTCAAAGTCTATCTTCCTAAGTTGAGGTCGAGTCTTATCAATTCTTATATATTTGAGTGAGTTCGCATTTAACTTCGACAGATATCTTCGATTTACATCCATTGAAGCCCATTGAGGTCCATTGTAACTTTGTGTTGATTTAAAATTTTCAAAGTCTATCTTCCTAATTTGTAGTCGAATCTCATCAATTCTTATATATTTGAGTGAGTTTGGAACATCTTGGTCAGATATCGTCGATTTACATTCATTGAAGCAGATTGAGGTCGATGGTAACTTTGTGTTGATTGAAAATTTTCAAAGTCTATCTTCCTAATTTGTAGTCGATTCTCATCAATTCTTATATATTTGAGTGAGTTTGCAACATCTTGGTCAGATATCGTCGATTTACATCCATTGAAGCAGATTGAGGTCGATTCTCACTTTGTGTTGATTGAAAATTTTCAAAGTCTATCTTCCTAAGTTGAAGTCGAATCTCATCAATTTTTATATATTCAAGTGAGTTTGCAACAACTTGGTAAGATATCGTCGATTTACATCCATTGATGCAGATTGAGGTCGATTGTCACTTTGTATTGATTGAAAATTTTCAAAGTCTATCTTCCTAAGTTGAGGTCGAATCTCATCAATTCTTATATATTTGAGTGAGTTTGGAACATCTTGGTGAGATATCGTCGATTTACATCCATTGAAGCAGATTGAGGTCGATGGTAACTTTGTGTGGATTGAAAATTTTCAAAGTCTATCTTCCTAATTTGTAGTCGATTCTCATCAATTCTTATATATTTGAGTGAGTTTGCAACATCTTGGTTAGATATCGTCGATTTACATCCATTGAACCAGATTGAGGTCGATTGTCACTCTGTGTTGATTGAAAATTTTCAAAGTCTATCTTCCTATATTGAAGTCGAATCTCATCAATTCTTATATATTTAAGTGAGTTTGCAACATCTTGGTAAGATATCGTCGATTTACATCCATTGATGCAGATTGAGGTCGATTGTCACTTTGTGTTGATTGAAAATTTTCAAAGTCTATCTTCCTAATTTGTAGTCGATTCTCATCAATTCTTATATATTTGAGTGAGTTCGCATTTAACTTCGACAGATATCTTCGATTTACATCCATTGAAGCCCATTGAGGTCCATTGTAACTTTGTGTTGATTGAAAATTTTCAAAGTCTATCTTCCTAATTTGTAGTCGAATCTCATCAATTCTTATATATTTGAGTGAGTTTGGAACATCTTGGTCAGATATCGTCGATTTACATCCATTGAAGCAGATTGAGGTCGATGGTCACTTTGTGTTGATTGAAAATTTTCAAAGTCTATCTTCCTAAGTTGAAGTCGAATCTCATCAATTCTTATATATTTAAGTGAGTTTGCAACAACTTGGTAAGATATCGTCGATTTACATTCATTGATGCAGATTGAGGTCGATAGTCACTTTGTGTTGATTGAAAATTTTCAAAGTCTATCTTCCCAATTTGGAGTCGAATATCATAAATTCTTATATATTTGAGTGAGTTTGCATTATCTTGGTCAGATATCGTCGATTTACATCCCTTGATGCCCATTGAGGTCGATTGTCACTTTGTGTTGATTAAAAATTTTTAAAGTCTATCTTCCTGATTTGTAGTCGATTCTCATCAATTCTTATATATTTGAGTGAGTTTGCAACATCTTGGTAAGATATCGTCGATATACATCCATTGGTGCAGATTGAGGTCGATTGTCACTTTGTGTTGATTGAAAATTTTCAAAGTCTATCTTCCTAAGTTGAGGTCGAGTCTCATCAATTCTTATATATTTGAGTGAGTTCGCATTTAACTTCGACAGATTTCTTCGATTTACATCCATTGAAGCCCATTGAGGTCCATTGTAACTTTGTGTTGATTGAAAATTTTCAAAGTCTATCTTCCTAATTTGAAGTCGAATCTCATCAATTCTTATAAATTTGAGTGAGTTTGGAACATCTTGGTCAGATATCGTCGATTTACATTCATTAAAGCAGATTGAGGTCGATGGTAACTTTGTGTTGATTGAAAATTTTCAAAGTCTATCTTCCTAATTTGTAGTCGATTCTCATCAATTCTTATATATTTGAGTGAGTTTGCAACATCTTGGTCAGATATCGTCGATTTACATCCATTGAACCAGATTGAGGTCGATTGTCACTCTGTGTTGATTGAAAATTTTCAAAGTCTATCTTCCTTTATTGAAGTCGATTCTCATCAATTCTTATATATTTGAGTGAGTTCGCATTTAACTTCGACAGATATCTTCGATTTACATCCATTGAAGCCCATTGAGGTCCATTGTAACTTTGTGTTGATTGAAAATTTTCAAAGTCTATCTTCCTAATTTGTAGTCGAATCTCATCAATTCTTATATATTTGAGTGAGTTTGGAACATCTTGGTCAGATATCGTCGATTTACATCCATTGAAGCAGATTGAGGTCGATGGTCACTTTGTGTTGATTGAAAATTTTCAAAGTCTATCTTCCTAAGTTGAAGTCGAATCTCATCAATTCTTATATATTTAAGTGAGTTTGCAACAACTTGGTAAGATATCGTCGATTTACATTCATTGATGCAGATTGAGGTCGATAGTCACTTTGTGTTGATTGAAAATTTTCAAAGTCTATCTTCCCAATTTGGAGTCGAATATCATAAATTCTTATATATTTGAGTGAGTTTGCATTATCTTGGTCAGATATCGTCGATTTACATCCCTTGATGCCCATTGAGGTCGATTGTCACTTTGTGTTGATTAAAAATTTTTAAAGTCTATCTTCCTGATTTGTAGTCGATTCTCATCAATTCTTATATATTTGAGTGAGTTTGCAACATCTTGGTAAGATATCGTCGATATACATCCATTGGTGCAGATTGAGGTCGATTGTCACTTTGTGTTGATTGAAAATTTTCAAAGTCTATCTTCCTAAGTTGAAGTCGAATCTCATCAATTCTTATATATTCAAGTGAGTTTGCAACAACTTGGTAAGATATCGTCGATTTACATCCATTGATGCAGATTGAGGTCGATTGTCACTTTGTGTTGATTGAAAATTTTCAAAGTCTATCTTCCCAATTTGGAGTCGAATATAATAAATTCTTATATATTTGAGTGAGTTTGCAACATCTTGGTCAGATATCGTCGATTTACATCCATTGAAGCCCATTGAGGTCGATTGTCACTTTGTGTTGATAGAAAATTTTCAAAGTCTATCTTCCCAATTTGGAGTCGAATATCATAAATTCTTATATATTTGAGTGAGTTTGCATTATCTTGGTCAGATATCGTCGATTTACTTCCCTTGATGCCCATTGAGGTCGATTGTCACTTTGTGTTGATTAAAAATTTTTAAAGTCTATCTTCCTAATTTGTAGTCGATTCTCATCAATGCTTATATATTTGAGTGAGTTTGCAACATCTTGGTAAGATATCGTCGATATACATCCATTGGTGCAGATTGAGGTCGATTGTCACTTTGTGTTGATTGAAAATTTTCAAAGTCTATCTTCCTAATTTGTAGTCGATTCTCATCAATTCTTATATATTTGAGTGAGTTCGCATTTAACTTCGACAGATATCTTCGATTTACATCCATTGAAGCCCATTGAGGTCCATTGTAACTTTGTGTTGATTGAAAATTTTCAAAGTCTATCTTCCTAATTTGTAGTCGAATCTCATCAATTCTTATATATTTGAGTGAGTTTGGAACATCTTGGTCAGATATCGTCGATTTACATCCATTGAAGCAGATTGAGGTCGATGGTCACTTTGTGTTGATTGAAAATTTTCAAAGTCTATCTTCCTAAGTTGAAGTCGAATCTCATCAATTCTTATATATTTAAGTGAGTTTGCAACAACTTGGTAAGATATCGTCGATTTACATCCATTGATGCAGATTGAGGTCGATTGTCACTTTGTGTTGATTGAAAATTTTCAAAGTCTATCTTCCCAATTTGGAGTCGAATATCATAAATTCTTATATATTTGAGTGAGTTTGCAACATCTCGGTCAGATATCGTCGATTTACATCCATTGAAGCCCATTGAGGTCGATTGTCACTTTGTGTTGATAGAAAATTTTTAAAGTCTATCTTCCCAATTTGGAGTCGAATATCATAAATTCTTATATATTTGAGTGAGTTTGCATTATCTTGGTCAGATATCGTCGATTTACATCCCTTGATGCCCATTGAGGTCGATTGTCACTTTGTGTTGATTAAAAATTTTTAAAGTCTATCTTCCTAATTTGTAGTCGATTCTCATCAATTCTTATATATTTGAGTGAGTTTGCAACATCTTGGTAAGATATCGTCGATATACATCCATTGGTGCAGATTGAGGTCGATTGTCACTTTGTGTTGATTGAAAATTTTCAAAGTCTATCTTCCTAATTTGTAGTCGATTCTCATCAATTCTTATATATTTGAGTGAGTTCGCATTTAACTTCGACAGATATCTTCGATTTACATCCATTGAAGCCCATTGAGGTCCATTGTAACTTTGTGTTGATTGAAAATTTTCAAAGTCTATCTTCCTAATTTGTAGTCGAATCTCATCAATTCTTATATATTTGAGTGAGTTTGGAACATCTTGGTCAGATATCGTCGATTTACATCCATTGACCCAGATTGAGGTCGATTGTCACTTTATGTTGATTGAAAATTTTCAAAGTCTATTTTCCTAAGTTGAGGTCGAGTCTCATCAATTCTTATATATTTGAGTGAGTTCGCATTTAACTTCGACAGATTTCTTCGATTTACATCCATTGAAGCCCATTGAGGTCCATTGTAACTTTGTGTTGATTGAAAATTTTCAAAGTCTATCTTCCTAATT
Source organism: Diorhabda sublineata (assembly GCF_026230105.1). Lineage (NCBI taxonomy): Eukaryota > Metazoa > Arthropoda > Insecta > Coleoptera > Chrysomelidae > Diorhabda > Diorhabda sublineata. Next base: position 773,157 of record NC_079483.1, on the reverse strand, counting down.
TGTAGTCGAATCTCATCAATTCTTATATATTTGAGTGAGTTTGGAACATCTTGGTCAGATATCGTCGATTTACATTCATTACAGCAGATTGAGGTCGATGGTAACTTTGTGTTGATTGAAAATTTTCAAAGTCTATCTTCCTAATTTGTAGTCGATTCTCATCAATTCTTATATATTTGAGTGAGTTTGCAACATCTTGGTCAGATATCGTCGATTTACATCCATTGAACCAGATTGAGGTCGATTGTCACTCTGTGTTGATTGAAAATTTTCAAAGTCTATCTTCCTTTATTGAAGTCGAATCTCATCAATTCTTATATATTTAAGTGAGTTTGCAACATCTTGGTAAGATATCGTCGATTTACATCCATTGAAGCAGATTGAGGTCGATTGTCACTTTGTGTTGATTGAAAATTTTCAGTCTATCTTCCCAATTTGGAGTCGAATATCATAAATTCTTATATATTTGAGTGAGTTTGTAACATATTGGTCAGATATCGTCGATTTACATCCATTGAAGCCCATTGAGGTCGATTGTCACTTTGTGTTGATTGAAAATTTTCAAAGTCTATCTTCCTAAGTTGAAGTCGAATCTCATCAATTCTTATATATTTAAGTGAGTTTGCAACAACTTGGTAAGATATCGTCGATTTACATCCCTTGATGCCCATTGAGGTCGATTGTCACTTTGTGATGATTAAAAATTTTCAAAGTCTATCTTCCCAATTTGGAGTCGAATATCATAAATTCTTATGTATTTGAGTGAGTTTGCAACATCTTGGTCAGATATCGTCGATTTACATCCAGTGAAGCAGATTGAGGTCGATTGTCACTCTGTGTTGATTGAAAATTTTTAAAGTCTATCTTCCTAATTTGTAGTCGATTCTCATCAATTCTTATATATTTGAGTGAGATTGCAACATCTTGGTCAGATATCGTCGATTTACTTCCATTGAAGCAGATTGAGGTCGATTGTCACTCTGTGTTGATTGAAAATTTTCAAAGTCTATCTTCCCAATTTGGAGTCGAATCTCATCAATTCTTATATATTTGAGAGAGTTTGGAACATCTTGGTCAGATATCGTCGATTTACATCCATTGAAGCAGATTGAGGTCGATTGTCACTTTATGTTGATTGAAAATTTTCAAATTCTATCTTCCTATATTGAAGTCGAATCTCATCAATTCTTATATATTTAAGTGAGTTGGCAACATATTGGTAAGATATCGTCGATTTACATCCATTGATGCAGATTGAGGTCGATGGTCACTTTGTGTTGATTGAAAATTTTCAAAGTCTATCTTCCTAAGTTGAAGTCGAATCTCATCAATTCTTATATATTTAAGTGAGTTTGCAACAACTTGGTAAGATTTCGTCGATTTACATCCATTGATCTAGATTGAGGTCGATTGTCACTTTGTGTTGATTAAAAATTTTTAAAGTCTATCTTCCTAATTTGAAGTCGAATCTCATCAATTGTTATATATTTGAGTGAGTTTGCAACATCTTGGTCAGATATCGTCGATTTACATCCATTGAAGCCCATTGAGGTCGATTGTCACTATGTGTTGATTGAAAATTTTCAAAGTCTATCTTCCCAATTTGGAGTCGAATATCATAAATTCTTATGTATTTGAGTGAGTTTGCAACATCTCGGTCAGATATCGTCGATTTACATCCATTGAAGCCCATTGAGGTCGATTGTCACTTTGTGTTGATTGAAAATTTTCAAAGTCTATCTTCCCAATTTGGAGTCGAATATCATAAATTCTTATATATTTGAGTGAGTTTGCAACATCTTGGTCAGATATCGTCGATTTACATCCATTGAAGCCCATTGAGGTCGATTGTCACTTTGTGTTGATAGAAAATTTTCAAAGTCTATCTTCCCAATTTGGAGTCGAATATCATAAATTCTTATATATTTGAGTGAGTTTGCAACATCTTGTTCAGATATCGTCGATTTACATCCCTTGATGCCCATTGAGGTCGATTGTCACTTTGTGTTGATTGAAAATTTTCAAAGTCTATCTTCCCAATTTGGAGTCGAATATCCTAAATTCTTATGTATTTGAGTGAGTTTGCAACATCTTGGTCAGATATCGTCGATTTACATCCATTGAAGCCCATTGAGGTCGATTGTCACTTTGTGTTGATTGAAAATTTTCAAAGTCTATCTTCCCAATTTGGAGTCGAATATCATAAATTCTTATATATTTGAGTGAGTTTGCAACATCTTGGTCAGATATCGTCGATTTACATCCATTGAAGCCCATTGAGGTCGATTGTCACTTTGTGTTGATTGAAAATTTTCAAAGTCTATCTTCCCAATTTGGAGTCGAATATCATAAATTCTTATGTATTTGAGTGAGTATGCAACATCTTGGTCAGATATCGTCGATTTACATCCATTGAAGCAGATTGAGGTCGATTGTCACTTTGTGTTGATTGAAAATTTTCAAAGTCTATCTTCCTAATTTGAAGTCGAATCTCATCAATTGTTAAATATTTGAGTGAGTTTGCAACATCTTGGTCAGATATCGTCGATTTACATCCATTGAAGCCCATTGAGGTCGATTGTCACTTTGTGTTGAGTGAAAATTTTCAAAGTCTATCTTCCTAATTTGAAGTTGAATCTCATCAATTGTTATATATATTCAAGTGAGTTTGCAACATCTTGGTCAGATATCGTCGATTTACATCCATTGAAGCAGATTGAGGTCGATTGTCACTTTGTGTTGATTGAAAATTTTCAAAGTCTATCTTCCCAATTTGGAGTCGAATTTCATCAATTCTTATATATTTGAGTGAGTTTGGAACATCTTGGTCAGATATCGTCGATTTACATCCATTGAACCAGATTGAGGTCGATTGTCACTCTGTGTTGATTGAAAATTTTCAAAGTCTATCTTCCTATATTGAAGTCGAATCTCATCAATTCTTATATATTTAAGTGAGTTTGCAACATCTTGGTAAGATATCGTCGATTTCGATCCATTGATGCAGATTGAGGTCGATTGTCACTTTGTGTTGATTGAAAATTTTCAAAGTCTATCTTCCTAAGTTGAAGTCGAATCTCATCAATTCTTATATATTTGAGTGAGTTTGGAACATCTTGGTAAGATATCGTCGATTTACATCCATTGAAGCAGATTGAGGTCGATTGTCACTTTGTGTTGATTGAAAATTTTCAAAGTCTATCTTCCCAATTTGGAGTCGAATATCATAAATTCTTATGTATTTGAGTGAGTTTGCAACATCTTGGTCAGATATCGTCGATTTACATCCAGTGAAGCAGATTGAGGTCGATTGTCACTCTGTGTTGATTGAAAATTTTTAAAGTCTATCTTCCTAATTTGTAGTCGATTCTCATCAATTCTTATATATTTGAGTGAGATTGCAACATCTTGGTCAGATGTCGTCGATTTACTTCCATTGAAGCAGATTGAGGTCGATTGTCACTCTGTGTTGATTGAAAATTTTCAAAGTCTATCTTCCCAATTTGGAGTCGAATCTCATCAATTCTTATATATTTGAGTGAGTTTGGAACATCTTGGTCAGATATCGTCGATTTACATCCATTGAAGCAGATTGAGGTCGATTGTCACTTTATGTTGATTGAAAATTTTCAAAGTCTATCTTCCCAATTTGGAGTCGAATATCATAAATTCTTATATATTTGAGTGAGTTTGCAACATCTCGGTCAGATATCGTCGATTTACATCCATTGAAGCCCATTGAGGTCGATTGTCACTTTGTGTTGATAGAAAATTTTTAAAGTCTATCTTCCCAATTTGGAGTCGAATATCATAAATTCTTATATATTTGAGTGAGTTTGCATTATCTTGGTCAGATATCGTCGATTTACATCCCTTGATGCCCATTGAGGTCGATTGTCACTTTGTGTTGATTAAAAATTTTTAAAGTCTATCTTCCTAATTTGTAGTCGATTCTCATCAATTCTTATATATTTGAGTGAGTTTGCAACATCTTGGTAAGATATCGTCGATATACATCCATTGGTGCAGATTGAGGTCGATTGTCACTTTGTGTTGATTGAAAATTTTCAAAGTCTATCTTCCTAATTTGTAGTCGATTCTCATCAATTCTTATATATTTGAGTGAGTTCGCATTTAACTTCGACAGATATCTTCGATTTACATCCATTGAAGCCCATTGAGGTCCATTGTAACTTTGTGTTGATTGAAAATTTTCAAAGTCTATCTTCCTAATTTGTAGTCGAATCTCATCAATTCTTATATATTTGAGTGAGTTTGGAACATCTTGGTCAGATATCGTCGATTTACATCCATTGACCCAGATTGAGGTCGATTGTCACTTTATGTTGATTGAAAATTTTCAAAGTCTATTTTCCTAAGTTGAGGTCGAGTCTCATCAATTCTTATATATTTGAGTGAGTTCGCATTTAACTTCGACAGATTTCTTCGATTTACATCCATTGAAGCCCATTGAGGTCCATTGTAACTTTGTGTTGATTGAAAATTTTCAAAGTCTATCTTCCTAATTTGTAGTCGAATCTCATCAATTCTTATATATTTGAGTGAGTTTGGAACATCTTGGTCAGATATCGTCGATTTACATTCATTACAGCAGATTGAGGTCGATGGTAACTTTGTGTTGATTGAAAATTTTCAAAGTCTATCTTCCTAATTTGTAGTCGATTCTCATCAATTCTTATATATTTGAGTGAGTTTGCAACATCTTGGTCAGATATCGTCGATTTACATCCATTGAACCAGATTGAGGTCGATTGTCACTCTGTGTTGATTGAAAATTTTCAAAGTCTATCTTCCTTTATTGAAGTCGAATCTCATCAATTCTTATATATTTAAGTGAGTTTGCAACATCTTGGTAAGATATCGTCGATTTACATCCATTGAAGCAGATTGAGGTCGATTGTCACTTTGTGTTGATTGAGAATTTTCAGTCTATCTTCCCAATTTGGAGTCGAATATCATAAATTCTTATATATTTGAGTGAGTTTGTAACATATTGGTCAGATATCGTCGATTTACATCCATTGAAGCCCATTGAGGTCGATTGTCACTTTGTGTTGATAGAAAATTTTCAAAGTCTATCTTCCCAATTTGGAGTCGAATATCATAAATTCTTATATATTTGAGTGAGTTTGCAACATCTTGGTCAGATATCGTCGATTTACATCCCTTGATGCCCATTGAGGTCGATTGTCACTTTGTGATGATTAAAAATTTTCAAAGTCTATCTTCCTATATTGAAGTCGAATCTCATCAATTCTTATATATTTAAGTGAGTTTGCAACATCTTGGTAAGATATCGTCGATTTCAATCCATTGATGCAGATTGAGGTCGATTGTCACTTTGTGTTGATTGAAAATTTTCAAAGTCTATCTTCCTAAGTTGAAGTCGAATCTCATCAATTCTTATATATTTAAGTGAGTTTGCAACAACTTGGTAAGATATCGTCGATTTACATCCCTTGATGCCCATTGAGGTCGATTGTCACTTTGTGATGATTAAAAATTTTCAAAGTCTATCTTCCCAATTTGGAGTCGAATATCATAAATTCTTATGTATTTGAGTGAGTTTGCAACATCTTGGTCAGATATCGTCGATTTACATCCAGTGAAGCAGATTGAGGTCGATTGTCACTCTGTGTTGATTGAAAATTTTTAAAGTCTATCTTCCTAATTTGTAGTCGATTCTCATCAATTCTTATATATTTGAGTGAGATTGCAACATCTTGGTCAGATATCGTCGATTTACTTCCATTGAAGCAGATTGAGGTCGATTGTCACTCTGTGTTGATTGAAAATTTTCAAAGTCTATCTTCCCAATTTGGAGTCGAATCTCATCAATTCTTATATATTTGAGTGAGTTTGGAACATCTTGGTCAGATATCGTCGATTTACATCCATTGAAGCAGATTGAGGTCGATTGTCACTTTATGTTGATTGAAAATTTTCAAATTCTATCTTCCTATATTGAAGTCGAATCTCATCAATTCTTATATATTTAAGTGAGTTTGCAACATATTGGTAAGATATCGTCGATTTACATCCATTGATGCAGATTGAGGTCGATGGTCACTTTGTGTTGATTGAAAATTTTCAAAGTCTATCTTCCTAAGTTGAAGTCGAATCTCATCAATTCTTATATATTTAAGTGAGTTTGCAACAACTTGGTAAGATATCGTCGATTTACATCCCTTGATGCCCATTGAGGTCGATTGTCACTTTGTGATGATTAAAAATTTTCAAAGTCTATCTTCCCAATTAGGAGTCGAATATCATAAATTCTTATGTATTTGAGTGAGTTTGCAACATCTTGGTCAGATATCGTCGATTTACATCCAGTGAAGCAGATTGAGGTCGATTGTCACTCTGTGTTGATTGAAAATTTTTAAAGTCTATCTTCCTAATTTGTAGTCGATTCTCATCAATTCTTATATATTTGAGTGAGATTGCAACATCTTGGTCAGATATCGTCGATTTACTTCCATTGAAGCAGATTGAGGTCGATTGTCACTCTGTGTTGATTGAAAATTTTCAAAGTCTATCTTCCCAATTTGGAGTCGAATCTCATCAATTCTTATATATTTGAGTGAGTTTGGAACATCTTGGTCAGATATCGTCGATTTACATCCATTGAAGCAGATTGAGGTCGATTGTCACTTTATGTTGATTGAAAATTTTCAAATTCTATCTTCCTATATTGAAGTCGAATCTCATCAATTCTTATATATTTAAGTGAGTTTGCAACATATTGGTAAGATATCGTCGATTTACATCCATTGATGCAGATTGAGGTCGATGGTCACTTTGTGTTGATTGAAAATTTTCAAAGTCTATCTTCCTAAGTTGAAGTCGAATCTCATCAATTCTTATATATTTAAGTGAGTTTGCAACAACTTGGTAAGATTTCGTCGATTTACATCCATTGATCTAGATTGAGGTCGATTGTCACTTTGTGTTGATTAAAAATTTTTAAAGTCTATCTTCCTAATTTGAAGTCGAATCTCATCAATTGTTATATATTTGAGTGAGTTTGCAACATCTTGGTCAGATATCGTCGATTTACATCCATTGAAGCCCATTGAGGTCGATTGTCACTATGTGTTGATTGAAAATTTTCAAAGTCTATCTTCCCAATTTGGAGTCGAATATCATAAATTCTTATGTATTTGAGTGAGTTTGCAACATCTCGGTCAGATATCGTCGATTTACATCCATTGAAGCCCATTGAGGTCGATTGTCACTTTGTGTTGATTGAAAATTTTCAAAGTCTATCTTCCCAATTTGGAGTCGAATATCATAAATTCTTATATATTTGAGTGAGTTTGCAACATCTTGGTCAGATATCGTCGATTTACATCCATTGAAGCCCATTGAGGTCGATTGTCACTTTGTGTTGATAGAAAATTTTCAAAGTCTATCTTCCCAATTTGGAGTCGAATATCATAAATTCTTATATATTTGAGTGAGTTTGCAACATCTTGTTCAGATATCGTCGATTTACATCCCTTGATGCCCATTGAGGTCGATTGTCACTTTGTGTTGATTGAAAATTTTCAAAGTCTATCTTCCCAATTTGGAGTCGAATATCCTAAATTCTTATGTATTTGAGTGAGTTTGCAACATCTTGGTCAGATATCGTCGATTTACATCCATTGAAGCCCATTGAGGTCGATTGTCACTTTGTGTTGATTGAAAATTTTCAAAGTCTATCTTCCCAATTTGGAGTCGAATATCATAAATTCTTATATATTTGAGTGAGTTTGCAACATCTTGGTCAGATATCGTCGATTTACATCCATTGAAGCCCATTGAGGTCGATTGTCACTTTGTGTTGATTGAAAATTTTCAAAGTCTATCTTCCCAATTTGGAGTCGAATATCATAAATTCTTATGTATTTGAGTGAGTATGCAACATCTTGGTCAGATATCGTCGATTTACATCCATTGAAGCAGATTGAGGTCGATTGTCACTTTGTGTTGATTGAAAATTTTCAAAGTCTATCTTCCTAATTTGAAGTCGAATCTCATCAATTGTTAAATATTTGAGTGAGTTTGCAACATCTTGGTCAGATATCGTCGATTTACATCCATTGAAGCCCATTGAGGTCGATTGTCACTTTGTGTTGAGTGAAAATTTTCAAAGTCTATCTTCCTAATTTGAAGTTGAATCTCATCAATTGTTATATATATTCAAGTGAGTTTGCAACATCTTGGTCAGATATCGTCGATTTACATCCATTGAAGCAGATTGAGGTCGATTGTCACTTTGTGTTGATTGAAAATTTTCAAAGTCTATCTTCCCAATTTGGAGTCGAATTTCATCAATTCTTATATATTTGAGTGAGTTTGGAACATCTTGGTCAGATATCGTCGATTTACATCCATTGAACCAGATTGAGGTCGATTGTCACTCTGTGTTGATTGAAAATTTTCAAAGTCTATCTTCCTATATTGAAGTCGAATCTCATCAATTCTTATATATTTAAGTGAGTTTGCAACATCTTGGTAAGATATCGTCGATTTCAATCCATTGATGCAGATTGAGGTCGATTGTCACTTTGTGTTGATTGAAAATTTTCAAAGTCTATCTTCCTAAGTTGAAGTCGAATCTCATCAATTCTTATATATTTGAGTGAGTTTGGAACATCTTGGTAAGATATCGTCGATTTACATCCATTGAAGCAGATTGAGGTCGATTGTCACTTTGTGTTGATTGAAAATTTTCAAAGTCTATCTTCCCAATTTGGAGTCGAATATCATAAATTCTTATGTATTTGAGTGAGTTTGCAACATCTTGGTCAGATATCGTCGATTTACATCCAGTGAAGCAGATTGAGGTCGATTGTCACTCTGTGTTGATTGAAAATTTTTAAAGTCTATCTTCCTAATTTGTAGTCGATTCTCATCAATTCTTATATATTTGAGTGAGATTGCAACATCTTGGTCAGATGTCGTCGATTTACTTCCATTGAAGCAGATTGAGGTCGATTGTCACTCTGTGTTGATTGAAAATTTTCAAAGTCTATCTTCCCAATTTGGAGTCGAATCTCATCAATTCTTATATATTTGAGTGAGTTTGGAACATCTTGGTCAGATATCGTCGATTTACATCCATTGAAGCAGATTGAGGTCGATTGTCACTTTATGTTGATTGAAAATTTTCAAAGTCTATCTTCCTATATTGAAGTCGAATCTCATCAATTCTTATATATTTAAGTGAGTTTGCAACATATTGGTAAGATATCGTCGATTTACATCCATTGATGCAGATTGAGGTCGATGGTCACTTTGTGTTGATTGAAAATTTTCAAAGTCTATCTTCCTAAGTTGAAGTCGAATCTCATCAATTCTTATATATTTAAGTGAGTTTGCAACAACTTGGTAAGATATCGTCGATTTACATCCATTGATCTAGATTGAGGTCGATTGTCACTTTGTGTTGATTAAAAATTTTTAAAGTCTATCTTCCTAATTTGAAGTCGAATCTCATCAATTGTTATATATTTGAGTGAGTTTGCAACATCTTGGTCAGATATCGTCGATTTACATCCATTGAAGCCCATTGAGGTCGATTGTCACTATGTGTTGATTGAAAATTTTCAAAGTCCATCTTCCCAATTTGGAGTCGAATATCATAAATTCTTATGTATTTGAGTGAGTTTGCAACATCTCGGTCAGATATCGTCGATTTACATCCATTGAAGCCCATTGAGGTCGATTGTCACTTTGTGTTGATTGAAAATTTTCAAAGTCTATCTTCCCAATTTGGAGTCGAATATCATAAATTCTTATATATTTGAGTGAGTTTGCAACATCTTGGTCAGATATCGTCGATTTACATCCATTGAAGCCCATTGAGGTCGATTGTCACTTTGTGTTGATAGAAAATTTTCAAAGTCTATCTTCCCAATTTGGAGTCGAATATCATAAATTCTTATATATTTGAGTGAGTTTGCAACATCTTGTTCAGATATCGTCGATTTACATCCCTTGATGCCCATTGAGGTCGATTGTCACTTTGTGTTGATTAAAAATTTTTAAAGTCTATCTTCCTATATTGAAGTCGAATCTCATCAATTCTTATATATTTAAGTGAGTTTGCAACATATTGGTAAGATATCGTCGATTTACATCCATTGATACAGATTGAGGTCGATGGTCACTTTGTGTTGATTGAAAATTTTCAAAGTCTATCTTCCTAAGTTGAAGTCGAATCTCATCAATTCTTATATATTTAAGTGAGTTTGCAACAACTTGGTAAGATATCGTCGATTTACATCCATTGATCTAGATTGAGGTCGATTGTCACTTTGTGTTGATTAAAAATTTTTAAAGTCTATCTTCCTAATTTGAAGTCGAATCTCATCAATTGTTATATATTTGAGTGAGTTTGCAACATCTTGGTCAGATATCGTCGATTTACATCCATTGAAGCCCATTGAGGTCGATTGTCACTATGTGTTGATTGAAAATTTTCAAAGTCTATCTTCCCAATTTGGAGTCGAATATCATAAATTCTTATGTATTTGAGTGAGTTTGCAACATTTCGGTCAGATATCGTCGATTTACATCCATTGAAGCCCATTGAGGTCGATTGTCACTTTGTGTTGATTGAAAATTTTCAAAGTCTATCTTCCCAATTTGGAGTCGAATATCATAAATTCTTATATATTTGAGTGAGTTTGCAACATCTTGGTCAGATATCGTCGATTTACATCCATTGAAGCCCATTGAGGTCGATTGTCACTTTGTGTTGATAGAAAATTTTCAAAGTCTATCTTCCCAATTTGGAGTCGAATATCATAAATTCTTATATATTTGAGTGAGTTTGCAACATCTTGTTCAGATATCGTCGATTTACATCCCTTGATGCCCATTGAGGTCGATTGTCACTTTGTGTTGATTAAAAATTTTTAAAGTCTATCTTCCTAATTTGTAGTCGATTCTCATCAATTCTTATATATTTGAGTGAGATTGCAACATCTTGGTCAGATATCGTCGATTTACTTCCATTGAAGCAGATTGAGGTCGATTGTCACTCTGTGTTGATTGAAAATTTTCAAAGTCTATCTTCCCAATTTGGAGTCGAATCTCATCAATTCTTATATATTTGAGTGAGTTTGGAACATCTTGGTCAGATATCGTCGATTTACATCCATTGAAGCAGATTGAGGTCGATTGTCACTTTATGTTGATTGAAAATTTTCAAAGTCTATCTTCCTATATTGAAGTCGAATCTCATCAATTCTTATATATTTAAGTGAGTTTGCAACATATTGGTAAGATATCGTCGATTTACATCCATTGATGCAGATTGAGGTCGATGGTCACTTTGTGTTGATTGAAAATTTTCAAAGTCTATCTTCCTAAGTTGAAGTCGAATCTCATCAATTCTTATATATTTAAGTGAGTTTGCAACAACTTGGTAAGATATCGTCGATTTACATCCATTGATCTAGATTGAGGTCGATTGTCACTTTGTGTTGATTAAAAATTTTTAAAGTCTATCTTCCTAATTTGAAGTCGAATCTCATCAATTGTTATATATTTGAGTGAGTTTGCAACATCTTGGTCAGATATCGTCGATTTACATCCATTGAAGCCCATTGAGGTCGATTGTCACTATGTGTTGATTGAAAATTTTCAAAGTCTATCTTCCCAATTTGGAGTCGAATATCATAAATTCTTATGTATTTGAGTGAGTTTGCAACATCTCGGTCAGATATCGTCGATTTACATCCATTGAAGCCCATTGAGGTCGATTGTCACTTTGTGTTGATTGAAAATTTTCAAAGTCTATCTTCCCAATTTGGAGTCGAATATCATAAATTCTTATATATTTGAGTGAGTTTGCAACATCTTGGTCAGATATCGTCGATTTACATCCATTGAAGCCCATTGAGGTCGATTGTCACTTTGTGTTGATAGAAAATTTTCAAAGTCTATCTTCCCAATTTGGAGTCGAATATCATAAATTCTTATATATTTGAGTGAGTTTGCAACATCTTGTTCAGATATCGTCGATTTACATCCCTTGATGCCCATTGAGGTCGATTGTCACTTTGTGTTGATTAAAAATTTTTAAAGTCTATCTTCCTATATTGAAGTCGAGTCTCATCAATTCTTATATATTTAAGTGAGTTTGCAACATATTGGTAAGATATCGTCGATTTACATCCATTGATGCAGATTGAGGTCGATGGTCACTTTGTGTTGATTGAAAATTTTCAAAGTCTATCTTCCTAAGTTGAAGTCGAATCTCATCAATTCTTATATATTTAAGTGAGTTTGCAACAACTTGGTAAGATATCGTCGATTTACATCCATTGATCTAGATTGAGGTCGATTGTCACTTTGTGTTGATTAAAAATTTTTAAAGTCTATCTTCCTAATTTGAAGTCGAATCTCATCAATTGTTATATATTTGAGTGAGTTTGCAACATCTTGGTCAGATATCGTCGATTTACATCCATTGAAGCCCATTGAGGTCGATTGTCACTATGTGTTGATTGAAAATTTTCAAAGTCTATCTTCCCAATTTGGAGTCGAATATCATAAATTCTTATGTATTTGAGTGAGTTTGCAACATCTCGGTCAGATATCGTCGATTTACATCCATTGAAGCCCATTGAGGTCGATTGTCACTTTGTGTTGATTGAAAATTTTCAAAGTCTATCTTCCCAATTTGGAGTCGAATATCATAAATTCTTATATATTTGAGTGAGTTTGCAACATCTTGGTCAGATATCGTCGATTTACATCCATTGAAGCCCATTGAGGTCGATTGTCACTTTGTGTTGATAGAAAATTTTCAAAGTCTATCTTCCCAATTTGGAGTCGAATATCATAAATTCTTATATATTTGAGTGAGTTTGCAACATCTTGTTCAGATATCGTCGATTTACATCCCTTGATGCCCATTGAGGTCGATTGTCACTTTGTGTTGATTAAAAATTTTTAAAGTCTATCTTCCTAATTTGAAGTCGAATCTCATCAATTGTTATATATTTGAGTGAGTTTGCAACATCTTGGTCAGATATCGTCGATTTACATCCATTGAAGCCCATTGAGGTCGATTGTCACTATGTGTTGATTGAAAATTTTCAAAGTCTATCTTCCCAATTTGGAGTCGAATATCATAAATTCTTATGTATTTGAGTGAGTATGCAACATCTTGGTCAGATATCGTCGATTTACATCCATTGAAGCAGATTGAGGTCGATTGTCACTTTGTGTTGATTGAAAATTTTCAAAGTCTATCTTCCAAATTTGAAGTCGAATCTCATCAATTGTTAAATATTTGAGTGAGTTTGCAACATCTTGGTCAGATATCGTCGATTTACATCCATTGAAGCCCATTGAGGTCGATTATCACTTTGTGTTGAGTGAAAATTTTCAAAGTCTATCTTCCTAATTTGAAGTCGAATCTCATCAATTGTTAAATATTTGAGTGAGTTTGCAACATCTTGGTCAGATATCGTCGATTTACATCCATTGAAGCCCATTGAGGTCGATTGTCACTTTGTGTTGAGTGAAAATTTTCAAAGTCTATCTTCCTAATTTGAAGTCGAATCTCATCAATTGTTATATATATTCAAGTGAGTTTGCAACATCTTGGTCAGATATCGTCGATTTACATCCATTGAAGCAGATTGAGGTCGATTGTCACTTTGTGTTGATTGAAAATTTTCAAAGTCTATCTTCCCAATTTGGAGTCGAATTTCATCAATTCTTATATATTTGAGTGAGTTTGGAACATCTTGGTCAGATATCGTCGATTTACATCCATTGAACCAGATTGAGGTCGATTGTCACTCTGTGTTGATTGAAAATTTTCAAAGTCTATCTTCCTATAATGAAGTCGAATCTCATCAATTCTTATATATTTAAGTGAGTTTGCAACATCTTGGTAAGATATCGTCGATTTACATCCATTGATGCAGATTGAGGTCGATTGTCACTTTGTGTTGATTGAAAATTTTCAAAGTCTATCTTCCTAAGTTGAAGTCGAATCTCATCAATTCTTATATATTTGAGTGAGTTTGGAACATCTTGGTAAGATATCGTCGATTTACATCCATTGAAGCAGATTGAGGTCGATTGTCACTTTGTGTTGATTGAAAATTTTCAAAGTCTATCTTCCTAAGTTGAAGTCGAATCTCATCAATTCTTATATATTCAAGTGAGTTTGCAACAACTTGGTAAGATATCGTCGATTTACATCCATTGATGCAGATTGAGGTCGATTGTCACTTTGTGTTGATTGAAAGTTTTCAAAGTCTATCTTCCCAATTTGGAGTCGAATATCATAAATTCTTATATATTTGAGTGAGTTTGCAACATCTTGGTCAGATATCGTCGATTTACATCCATTGAAGCCCATTGAGGTCGATTGTCACTTTGTGTTGATAGAAAATTTTCAAAGTCTATCTTCCCAATTTGGAGTCGAATATCATAAATTCTTATATATTTGAGTGAGTTTGCAACATCTTGGTCAGATATCGTCGATTTACATCCCTTGATGCCCATTGAGGTCGATTGTCACTTTGTGTTGATTGAAAATTTTCAAAGTCTATCTTCCCAATTTGGAGTCGAATTTCATCAATTCTTATATATTTGAGTGAGTTTGGAACATCTTGGTCAGATATCGTCGATTTACATCCATTGAACCAGATTGAGGTCGATTGTCACTCTGTGTTGATTGAAAATTTTCAAAGTCTATCTTCCTATAATGAAGTCGAATCTCATCAATTCTTATATATTTAAGTGAGATTGCAACATCTTGGTAAGATATCGTCGATTTACATCCATTGATGCAGATTGAGGTCGATTGTCACTTTGTGTTGATTGAAAATTTTCAAAGTCTATCTTCCTAAGTTGAAGTCGAATCTCATCAATTCTTATATATTTGAGTGAGTTTGGAACATCTTGGTAAGATATCGTCGATTTACATCCATTGAAGCAGATTGAGGTCGATTGTCACTTTGTGTTGATTGAAAATTTTCAAAGTCTATCTTCCTAAGTTGAAGTCGAATCTCATCAATTCTTATATATTCAAGTGAGTTTGCAACAACTTGGTAAGATATCGTCGATTTACATCCATTGATGCAGATTGAGGTCGATTGTCACTTTGTGTTGATTGAAAGTTTTCAAAGTCTATCTTCCCAATTTGGAGTCGAATATCATAAATTCTTATATATTTGAGTGAGTTTGCAACATCTTGGTCAGATATCGTCGATTTACATCCATTGAAGCCCATTGAGGTCGATTGTCACTTTGTGTTGATAGAAAATTTTCAAAGTCTATCTTCCCAATTTGGAGTCGAATATCATAAATTCTTATATATTTGAGTGAGTTTGCAACATCTTGGTCAGATATCGTCGATTTACATCCCTTGATGCCCATTGAGGTCGATTGTCACTTTGTGTTGATTAAAAATTTTTAAAGTCTATCTTCCTAATTTGAAGTCGAATCACATCAATTGTTATATATTTGAGTGAGTTTGCAACATCTTGGTCAGATATCGTCGATTTACATCCATTGAAGCCTATTGAGGTCGATTGTCACTTTGTGTTGATTGAAAATTTTCAAAGTCTATCTTCCTAATTTGAAGTCGAATCTCATCAATTGTTATATATTTGAGTGAGTTTGCAACATCTTGGTCAGATATCGTCGATTTACATCCATTGAAGCCCATTGAGGTCGATTGTCACTTTGTGTTGATTGAAAATTTTCAAAGTCTATCTTCCCAATTTGGAGTCGAATATCATAAATTCTTATATATTCGAGTGAGTTTGCAACATCTTGGTCAGATATCGTCGATTTACATCCATTGAAGCCCATTGAGGTCGATTGTCACTTTGTGTTGATTGAAAATTTTCAAAGTCTATCTTCCCAATTTGGAGTCGAATATCATAAATTCTTATGTATTTGAGTGAGTATGCAACATCTTGGTCAGATATCATCGATTTACATCCATTGATGCCCATTGAGGTCGATTGTCACTTTGTGTTGATTGAAAATTTTCAAAGTCTATCTTCCCAATTTGGAGTCGAATATCATAAATTCTTATGTATTTGAGTGAGTTTGCAACATCTTGGTCAGATATCGTCGATTTACATCCATTGAAGCAGATTGAGGTCGATTATCACTTTGTGTTGATTGAAAATTTTCAAAGTCTATCTTCCTAATTTGAAGTCGAATCTCATCAATTGTTATATATTTGAGTGAGTTTGCAACATCTTGGTCAGATATCGTCGATTTACATCCATTGAAGCCCATTGAGGTCGATTGTCACTTTGTGTTGATTGAAAATTTTCAAAGTCTATCTTCCCAATTTGGAGTCGAATATCATAAATTCTTATATATTTGAGTGAGTTTGCAACATCTTGGTCAGATATCGTCGATTTACATCCCTTGATGCCCATTGAGGTCGATTGTCACTTTGTGTTGATTAAAAATTTTTAAAGTCTATCTTCCTAATTTGAAGTCGAATCTCATCAATTGTTATATATTTGAGTGAGTTTGCAACATCTTGGTCAGATATCGTCGATTTACATCCATTGAAGCCCATTGAGGTCGATTGTCACTTTGTGTTGATTGAAAATTTTCAAAGTCTATCTTCCCAATTTGGAGTCGAATATCATAAATTCTTATGTATTTGAGTGAGTTTGCAACATCTTGGTCAGATATCGTCGATTTACATCCATTGAAGCCCATTGAGGTCGATTGTCACTTTTTGTTGAATGAAAATTTTCAAAGTCTATCTTCCCAATTTGGAGTCGAATATCATCAATTCTTATATATTTGAGTGAGTTTGCAACATCTTGGTCAGATATCGTCGATTTACATCCATTGAAGCCCATTGAGGTCGATTGTCACTTTGTGTTGATTGAAAATTTTCAAAGTCTATCTTCCCAATTTGGAGTCGAATATCATAAATCCTTATGTATTTGAGTGAGTATGCAACATCTTGGTCAGATATCGTCGATTTACATCCATTGAAGCAGATTGAGGTCGATTGTCACTTTGTGTTGATTGAAAATTTTCAAAGTCTATCTTCCCAATTTGGAGAAGAATATCATAAATTCTTATATATTTGAGTGAGTTTGCAACATCTTGGTCAGATATCGTCGATTTACATCCATTGAAGCAGATTGAGGTCGATTATCACTTTGTGTTGATTGAAAATTTTCAAAGTCTATCTTCCTAATTTGAAGTCGAATCTCATCAATTGTTATATATTTGAGTGAGTTTGTAACATCTTGGTCAGATATCGTCGATTTACATCCATTGAAGCCCATTGAGGTCGATTGTCACTTTGTGTTGATTGAAAATTTTCAAAGTCTATCTTCCCAATTTGGAGTCGAATATCATAAATTCTTATATATTTGAGTGAGTTTGCAACATCTTGGTCAGATATCGTCGATTTACATCCCTTGATGCCCATTGAGGTCGATTGTCACTTTGTGTTGATTAAAAATTTTTAAAGTCTATCTTCCTAATTTGAAGTCGAATCTCATCAATTGTTATATATTTGAGTGAGTTTGCAACATCTTGGTCAGATATCGTCGATTTACATCCATTGAAGCCCATTGAGGTCGATTGTCACTTTGTGTTGATTGAAAATTTTCAAAGTCTATCTTCCCAATTTGGAGTCGAATATCATAAATTCTTATGTATTTGAGTGAGTTTGCAACATCTTGGTCAGATATCGTCGATTAACATCCATTGAAGCCCATTGAGGTCGATTGTAACTTTGTGTTGATTGAAAATTTTCAAAGTCTACCTTCCCAATTTGGAGTCGAATATCATAAATTCTTATGTATTTGAGTGAGTATGCAACATCTTGGTCAGATATCGTCGATTTACATCCATTGAAGCAGATTGAGGTCGATTGTCACTTTGTGTTGATTGAAAATTTTCAAAGTCTATCTTCCTAATTTGAAGTCGAATCTCATCAATTGTTATATATTTGAGTGAATTTGCAACATCTTGGTCAGATATCGTCGATTTACATCCATTGAAGCCCATTGAGGTCGATTGTCACTTTGTGTTGAGTGAAAATTTTCAAAGTCTATCTTCCTAATTTGAAGTCGAATCTCATCAATTTTTATATATATTCGAGTGAGTTTGCAACATCGTGGTCAGATATCGTCAATTTACATCCATTGGAGCAGATTGAGGTCGATTGTCTCTTTGTGTTGATTGAAAATTTTCAAAGTCTATCTTCCCAATTTGGAGAAGAATATCATAAATTCTTATATATTTGAGTGAGTTTGCAACATCTTGGTCAGATATCATCGATTTACATCCATTGAAGCCCATTGAGGTCGATTGTCACTTTGTGTTGATTGAAAATTTTCAAAGTCTATCTTCCTAAGATGAAGTCGAGTCTCATCATTTCTTATATATTTGAGTGAGTTTGCAACATCTTGGTCAGATATTATCGATTTACATCCATTGATGCCCATTGAGGTCGATTGTCACTTTGTGTTGATTGAAAATTTTCAAAGTCTATCTTCCCAATTTGGAGTCGAATATCATAAATTCTTATGTATTTGAGTGAGTTTGCAACATCTTGGTCAGATATCGTCGATTTACATCCATTGAAGCAGATTGAGGTCGATTATCACTTTGTGTTGATTGAAAATTTTCAAAGTCTATCTTCCTAATTTGAAGTCGAATCTTATCAATTGTTATATATTTGAGTGAGTTTGCAACATCTTGTTCAGATATCGTCGATTTACATCCATTGAAGCCCATTGAGGTCGATTGTCACTTTGTGTTGATTGTAAATTTTCAAAGTCTATCTTCCCAATTTGGAGTCGAATATCATAAATTCTTATATATTTGAGTGAGTTTGCAACATCTTGGTCAGATATCGTCGATTTACATCCATTGAAGCCCATTGAGGTCGATTGTCACTTTGTGTTGATTGAAAATTTTCAAAGTCTATCTTCCCAATTTGGAGTCGAATATCATAAATTCTTATGTATTTGAGTGAGTTTGCAACATCTTGGTCAGATATCGTCGATTTACATCCATTGAAGCAGATTGAGGTCGATTATCACTTTGTGTTGATTGAAAATTTTCAAAGTCTATCTTCCTAATTTGAAGTCGAATCTTATCAATTTTTATATATTTGAGTGAGTTTGCAACATCTTGGTCAGATATCGTCGATTTACATCCATTGAAGCCCATTGAGGTCGATTGTCACTTTGTGTTGATTGTAAATTTTCAAAGTCTATCTTCCCAATTTGGAGTCGAATATCATAAATTCTTATATATTTGAGTGAGTTTGCAACATCTTGGTCAGATATCGTCGATTTACATCCATTGAAGCCCATTGAGGTCGATTGTCACTTTGTGTTGATTGAAAATTTTCAAAGTCTATCTTCCCAATTTGGAGTCGAATATCATAAATTCTTATGTATTTGAGTGAGTATGCAACATCTTGGTCAGATATCGTCGATTTACATCCATTGAAGCAGATTGAGGTCGATTGTCACTTTGTGTTGATTGAAAATTTTCAAAGTCTATCTTCCTAATTTGAAGTCGAATCTCATCAATTGTTATATATTTGAGTGAGTTTGCAACATCTTGGTCAGATATCGTCGATTTACATCCATTGAAGCCCATTGAGGTCGATTGTCACTTTGTGTTGAGTGAAAATTTTCAAAGTCTATCTTCCTAATTTGAAGTCGAATCTCATCAATTGTTATATATATTCGAGTGAGTTTGCAACATCTTGGTCAGATATCGTCGATTTACATCCATTGAAGCCCATTGAGGTCGATTGTCACTTTGTGTTGATTGTAAATTTTCAAAGTCTATCTTCCCAATTTGGAGTCGAATATCATAAATTCTTATATATTTGAGTGAGTTTGCAACATCTTGGTCAGATATCGTCGATTTACATCCATTGAAGCCCATTGAGGTCGATTGTCACTTTGTGTTGATTGAAAATTTTCAAAGTCTATCTTCCCAATTTGGAGTCGAATATCATAAATTCTTATGTATTTGAGTGAGTTTGCAACATCTTGGTCAGATATCGTCGATTTACATCCATTGAAGCAGATTGAGGTCGATTATCACTTATTGTTGATTGAAAATTTTCAAAGTCTATCTTCCTAATTTGAAGTCTAATCTCATCAATTGTTATATATTTGAGTGAGTTTGCAACATCTTGGTCAGATATCGTCGATTTACATCCATTGAAGCAGATTGACGTCGATTGTCACTCTGTGTTGATTGAAAATTTTCAAAGTCTATCTTCCCAATTTGGAGTCGAATATCATAAATTCTTATATATTCGAGTGAGTTTTCAACATCTTGGTCAGATTTACATCCCTTGATGCCCATTGAGGTCGATTGTCACTTTGTGTTGATTGAAAATTTTTGAAGTCTATCTTCCCAATTTGGAGTCGAATATCATAAATTCTTATGTATTTGAATGAGTTTGCAACATCTTGGTCAGATATCGTCGATTTACATCCATTGAAGCATATTGAGGTCGATTATCACTTTGTGTTGATTGAAAATTTTCAAAGTCTATCTCCCTAAGTTGGAGTCGAGTCTCATCAATTCTTATATATTCGAGTGAGTTCGCATTTAACTTCGACAGATATCGTCGATTTACATCCATTGAAGCCCATTGAGGTCGATTGTCACTTTGTGTTGATTGAAAATTTTCAAAGTTTATCTACCTAAGATGAAGTCGAGTCTCATCAATTCTTATATATTTGAGTGAGTTTGCAACATCTTGGTCAGATTTCATCGATTTACATCCATTGAATCCCATTGAGGTCGATTGTCACTTTGTGTTGATTGAAAATTTTCAAAGTGTCTCTTCCTAATTTGGAGTCGAATCTCATCAATTCTTATATATTTGAGTGAGTTTGGAACATCTTGGTCAGATATCGTCGATTTACATCCATTGATGCAGATTGAGGTCGATTGTCACTTTGTGTTGATTGAAAATTTTCAAAGTCTATCTTCCCAATTTGGAGTCGAATATCATAAATTCTTATATATTCGAGTGAGTTTTCAACATCTTGGTCAGATATCGTCGAGTTACATCCATTGAAGCAGATTGAGGTCGATTGTCACTTTGTGTTGATTGAAAATTTTTAAAGTCTATCTCCCTAATTCGAAGTCAAATTTCAACATTTCTCATATATTTGAGTGTGTTTGCATCTAACTTTGTCAGATATACGCGATTAACATCCATTGAGGTCCATTGAGGTCAACTGTCACTTTGTGTTGATTGAAAATTTCAAAGTCTATCTTCCTAATTTGAAGTCGAATTTCAACATTTCTTATATATTTGAGAGAGTTTGCATCTAACTTTGTCAGATATACGCGATTAAGATCCATTGAGGTCCATTGAGGTCAACTGTCACTTTGTGTTGATTGAAAATTTTCAAAGTCTATCTTCCTAATTTGAAGTCGAATTTCAACATTTCTTATATATTTGAGAGAGATTGCATCAAACTTTGTCAGATGTCGTCGATTAACATCCACTGAAGCCCATTGAGGTCAACTGTCACTTTGTGTTGATCGAAAATTTTTAAAGTCTATCTTCCTAATTTGAAGTCGAATTTCAACATTTCTCATATATTTGAGTGAGTTTGCATCTAACTTTGTCAGATATAGGCGATTAACATCCATTGAAGCCCATTGAGGTCGATTGTCAATTTGTGTTGATTGAAAATTTTCAAAGTCTATCTTCCTAATTTGAAGTCGAATTTCAACATTTCTTATATATTTGAGAGAGTTTGCATCTAACTTTGTCAGATATCGTCAATTAACATCTACTGAAGCCAATTGAGGTCGACTGTCACTTTGTGTTGATTGAAAATTTTCAAAGTCTATCTTCCTAATTTGAAGTCGAATTTCAACATTTGTCATATATTTGAGTGTGTTTGCATCTAACTTTGTCAGATATACGCGATTAACATCCATTGAAGCCCATTGAGGTCGATTGTCAATTTGTGTTGATTGAAAATTTTCAAAGTCTATTTTCCTAATTTGGAGACGAATTTCAACATTTCTTATATATTTGAGTGAGTTCGCATCTAACTTTGTCAGATATAGGCGATTAACATCCATTGAAGCCCATTGAGGTCGACTGTCACTTTGTGTTGATTGAAAATTTTTAAAGTCTATCTCCCTAATTCGAAGTCAAATTTCAACATTTCTCATATATTTGAGTGTGTTCGCATCTAACTTTGTCAGATATCGTCGATTAACATCCATTGAAGTCCATTGAGGTCAACTGTCACTTTGTGTTGATTGAAAATTTTTAAAGTCTATCTTCCTAATTTGGAGTCGAATTTCAATATTTCTTATATATTTGAGAGAGATTGCATCAAACTTTGTCAGATGTCGTCGATTAACATCCACTGAAGCCCATTGAGGTTAACTGTCACTTTGTGTTGATCGAAAATTTTTAAAGTCTATCTTCCTAATTTGAAGTCGAATTTCAACATTTCTCATATATTTGAGTGAGTTTGCATCTAACTTTGTCAGATATAGGCGATTAACATCCATTGAAGCCCATTGAGGTCGATTGTCAATTTGTGTTGATTGAAAATTTTCAAAGTCTATCTTCCTAATTTGGAGACGAATTTCAACATTTCTTATATATTTGAGTGAGTTCGCATCTAACTTTGTCAGATATCGTCGATTAACATCCATTGAAGTCCATTGAGGTCAACTGTCACTTTGTGTTGATTGAAAATTTCAAAGTCTATCTTCCTAATTTGAAGTCGAATTTCAACATTTCTTATATATTTGAGAGAGTTTGCATCTAACTTTGTCAGATATACGCGATTAAGATCCATTGAGGTCCATTGAGGTCAACTGTCACTTTGTGTTGATTGAAAATTTCAAAGTCTATCTTCCTAATTTGAAGTCGAATTTCAACATTTCTTAAATATTTGAGAGAGTTTGCATCTAACTTTGTCAGATATACGCGATTAAGATCCATTGAGGTCCATTGAGGTCAACTGTCACTTTGTGTTGATTGAAAATTTTCAAAGTCTATCTTCCTAATTTGAAGTCGAATTTCAACATTTCTTATATATTTGAGAGAGATTGCATCAAACTTTGTCAGATGTCGTCGATTAACATCCACTGAAGTCCATTGAGGTCAACTGCCACTTTGTGTTGATCGAAAATTTTTAAAGTCTATCCTCCTAATTTGAAGTCGAATTTTAACATTTCTCATATATTTGAGTGAGTTTGCATCTAACTTTGTCAGATATAGGCGATTAACATCAATTGAAGCCCATTGAGGTCGATTGTCAATTTGTGTTGATTGAAAATTTTCAAAGTCTATCTTCCTAATTTGGAGACGAATTTCAACATTTCTTATATATTTGAGTGAGTTCGCATCTAACTTTGTCAGATATCGTCGATTAACATCCACTGAAGCCCATTGAGGTCGATTGTCAATTTGTGTTGATTGAAAATTTTCAAAGTCTATCTTCCTAATTTGGAGACGAATTTCAACTTTTCTTATATATTTGAGTGAGTTCGCATCTAACTTTGTCAGATATCGTCGATTAACATCCATTGAAGTCCATTGAGGTCAACTGTCACTTTGTGTTGATTGAAAATTTTTAAAGTCTATCTTCCTAATTTGGAGTCGAATTTCAACATTTCTTATATATTTGAGAGAGTTTGCATCTAACTTTGTCAGATATAGGCGATTAACATCCACTGAAGCCCATTGAGGTCGATTGTCAATTTGTGTTCATTGAAAATTTTCAAAGTCTATCTTCCTAATTTGAAGTCGAATTTCAACATTTCTTATATATTTGAGAGAGATTGCATCAAACTTTGTCAGATGTCGTCGATTAACATCCACTGAAGCCCATTGAGGTCAACTGTCACTTTGTGTTGATCGAAAATTTTTAAAGTCTATCTTCCTAATTTGAAGTCGAATTTCAACATTTCTCATATATTTGAGTGAGTTTGCATCTAACTTTGTCAGATATAGGCGATTAACATCCATTGAAGCCCATTGAGGTCGATTGTCAATTTGTGTTGATTGAAAATTTTCAAAGTCTATCTTCCTAATTTGGAGACGAATTTCAACATTTCTTATATATTTGAGTGAGTTCGCATCTAACTTTGTCAGATATCGTCGATTAACATCCATTGAAGTCCATTGAGGTCAACTGTCACTTTGTGTTGATTGAAAATTTTTAAAGTCTATCTTCCTAATTTGGAGTCGAATTTCAACATTTCTTATATATTTGAGAGAGTTTGCATCTAACTTTGTCAGATATAGGCGATTAACATCCACTGAAGCCCATTGAGGTCGATTGTCAATTTGTGTTCATTGAAAATTTTCAAAGTCTATCTTCCTAATTTGAAGTCGAATTTCAACATTTCTTATATATTTGAGAGAGATTGCATCAAACTTTGTCAGATGTCGTCGATTAACATCCACTGAAGCCCATTGAGGTCAACTGTCACTTTGTGTTGATCGAAAATTTTTAAAGTCTATCTTCCTAATTTGAAGTCGAATTTCAACATTTCTCATATATTTGAGTGAGTTTGCATCTAACTTTGTCAGATATAGGCGATTAACATCCATTGAAGCCCATTGAGGTCGATTGTCAATTTGTGTTGATTGAAAATTTTCAAAGTCTATCTTCCTAATTTGAAGTCGAATTTCAACATTTCTTATATATTTGAGAGAGTTTGCATCTAACTTTGTCAGATATCGTCAATTAACATCTACTGAATCCAATTGAGGTCGACTGTCACTTTGTGTTGATTGAAAATTTTTAAAGTCTATCTTCCTAATTTGGAGTCGAATTTCAACATTTCTTATATATTTGAGAGAGTTTGCATCTAACTTTGTCAGATATAGGCGATTAACATCCACTGAAGCCCATTGAGGTCGATTGTCAATTTGTGTTCATTGAAAATTTTCAAATTCTCTCTTCCTAATTTGAAGTCGAATTTCAACATTTCTCATATATTTGAGTGAGTTTGCATCTAACTTTGTCAGATATAGGCGATTAACATCCATTGAAGCCCATTGAGGTCGACTGTCACTTTGTGTTGATTGAAAATTTTTAAAGTCTATCTCCCTAATTTGAAGTCAAATTTCAACATTTCTCATATATTTGAGTGTGTTTGCATCTAACTTTGTCAGATATACGCGATTAACATCCATTGAGGTCCATTGAGGTCAACTGTCACTTTGTGTTGATTGGAAATTTTCAAAGTCTATCTTCCTAATTTGAAGTCGAATTTCAACATTTCTTATATATTTGAGAGAGTTTGCATCTAACTTTGTCAGATATCGTCGATTAACATCTACTGAAGCCAATTGAGGTCGACTGTCACTTTGTGTTGATTGAAAATTTTCAAAGTCTATCTTCCTAATTTGAAGTCGAATTTCAACATTTCTCATATATTTGAGTGTGTTTGCATCTAACTTTGTCAGATATACGCGATTAACATCCATTGAAGCCCATTGAGGTCGATTGTCAATTTGTGTTGATTGAAAATTTGCAAAGTCTATCTTCCTAATTTGAAGTCGAATTTCAACATTTCTTATATATTTGAGAGAGTTTGCATCTAACTTTGTCAGATGTCGTCGATTAACATCCACTGAAGCCCATTGAGGTCAACTGTCACTTTGTGTTGATCGAAAATTTTTAAAGTCTATCTTCCTAATTTGAAGTCGAATTTCAACATTTCTCATATATTTGAGTGAGTTTGCATCTAACTTTGTCAGATATAGGCGATTAACATCCATTGAAGCCCATTGAGGTCGATTGTCAATTTGTGTTGATTGAAAATTTTCAAAGTCTATCTTCCTAATTTGGAGACGAATTTCAACATTTCTTATATATTTGAGTGAGTTCGCATCTAACTTTGTCAGATGTCGTCGATTAACATCCACTGAAGCCCATTGAGGTCAACTGTCACTTTGTGTTGATCGAAAATTTTTAAAGTCTATCTTCCTAATTTGAAGTCGAATTTCAACATTTCTCATATATTTGAGTGAGTTTGCATCTAACTTTGTCAGATATAGGCGATTAACATCCATTGAAGCCCATTGAGGTCGATTGTCAATTTGTGTTGATTGAAAATTTTCAAAGTCTATCTTCCTAATTTGGAGACGAATTTCAACATTTCTTATATATTTGAGTGAGTTCGCATCTAACTTTGTCAGATATCGTCGATTAACATCCATTGAAGCCCATTGAGGTCGATTGTCAATTTGTGTTGATTGAAAATTTTCAAAGTCTATCTTCCTAATTTGGAGACGAATTTCAACATTTCTTATATATTTGAGTGAGTTCGCATCTAACTTTGTCATATATCGTCGATTAACATCCATTGAAGTCCATTGAGGTCAACTGTCACTTTGTGTTGATTGAAAATTTTTAAAGTCTATCTTCCTAATTTGGAGTCGAATTTCAACATTTCTTATATATTTGAGAGAGTTTGCATCTAACTTTGTCAGATATAGGCGATTAACATCCACTGAAGCCCATTGAGGTCGATTGTCAATTTGTGTTCATTGAAAATTTTCAAAGTCTATCTTCCTAATTTGAAGTCGAATTTCAACATTTCTTATATATTTGAGAGAGATTGCATCAAACTTTGTCAGATGTCGTCGATTAACATCCACTGAAGCCCATTGAGGTCAACTGTCACTTTGTGTTGATCGAAAATTTTTAAAGTCTATCTTCCTAATTTGAAGTCGAATTTCAACATTTCTCATATATTTGAGTGAGTTTGCATCTAACTTTGTCAGATATAGGCGATTAACATCCATTGAAGCCCATTGAGGTAGATTGTCAATTTGTGTTGATTGAAAATTTTCAAAGTCTATCTTCCTAATTTGAAGTCGAATTTCAACATTTCTTATATATTTGAGAGAGTTTGCATCTAACTTTGTCAGATATCGTCAATTAACATCTACTGAAGCCAATTGAGGTCGACTGTCACTTTGTGTTGATTGAAAATTTTTAAAGTCTATCTTCCTAATTTGGAGTCGAATTTCAACATTTCTTATATATTTGAGAGAGTTTGCATCTAACTTTGTCAGATATAGGCGATTAACATCCACTGAAGCCCATTGAGGTCGATTGTCAATTTGTGTTCATTGAAAATTTTCAAAGTCTCTCTTCCTAATTTGAAGTCGAATTTCAACATTTCTCATATATTTGAGTGAGTTTGCATCTAACTTTGTCAGATATAGGCGATTAACATCCATTGAAGCCCATTGAGGTCGACTGTCACTTTGTGTTGATTGAAAATTTTTAAAGTCTATCTCCCTAATTTGAAGTCAAATTTCAACATTTCTCATATATTTGAGTGTGTTTGCATCTAACTTTGTCAGATATCGTCGATTAACATCTACTGAAGCCAATTGAGGTCGACTGTCACTTTGTGTTGATTGAAAATTTTCAAAGTCTATCTTCCTAATTTGAAGTCGAATTTCAACATTTCTCATATATTTGAGTGAGTTTGCATCTAACTTTGTCAGATATAGGCGATTAACATCCATTGAAGCCCATTGAGGTCGATTGTTAATTTGTGTTGATTGAAAATTTTCAAATTCTATCTTCCTAATTTGGAGACGAATTTCAACATTTCTTATATATTTGAGTGAGTTCGCATCTAACTTTGTCAGATATCGTCGATTAACATCCATTGAAGTCCATTGAGGTCAACTGTCACTTTGTGTTGATTGAAAATTTTCAAAGTCTATCTTCCTAATTTGGAGTCGAATTACAACATTTCATATATATTTGACAGAGTTTGCATCTAACTTTGTCAGATATAGGCGATTAACATCCATTGAAGTCCATTGAGGTCAACTGTCACTTTGTGTTGATCTAAAATTTTTAAAGTCTATCTTCCTAATTTGAAGTCGAATTTCAACATTTCTCATATATTTGAGTGAGTTTGCATCTAACTTTGTCAGATATAGGCGATTAACATCCATTGAAGCCCATTGAGGTCGACTGTCACTTTGTGTTGATTGAAAATTTTCAAAGTCTATCTTCCTAATTTGAAGTCGAATTTCAACATTTCTTATATATTTGAGAGAGTTTGCATCTAACTTTGTCAGATATCGTCAATTAACATCTACTGAAGCCAATTGAGGTCGACTGTCACTTTGTGTTGATTGAAAATTTTTAAAGTCTATCTTCCTAATTTGAAGTCGAATTTCAACATTTGTCATATATTTGAGTGTGTTTGCATCTAACTTTGTCAGATATACGCGATTAACATCCATTGAAGCCCATTGAGGTCGATTGTCAATTTGTGTTGATTGAAAATTTTCAAAGTCTATCTTCCTAATTTGGAGACGAATTTCAACATTTCTTATATATTTGAGTGAGTTCGCATCTAACTTTGTCAGATATCGTCGATTAACATCCATTGAAGCCCATTGAGGTCGATTGTCAATTTGTGTTGATTGAAAATTTTCGAAGTCTATCTTCCTAATTTGGAGACGAATTTCAACATTTCTTATATATTTGAGTGAGTTCGCATCTAACTTTGTCAGATATCGTCGATTAACATCCATTGAAGCCCATTGAGGTCAACTGTCACTTTGTGTTGATTGAAAATTTTTAAAGTCTATCTTCCTAATTTGGAGTCGAATTTCAACATTTCTTATATATTTGAGAGAGTTTGCATCTAACTTTGTCAGATATAGGCGATTAACATCCACTGAAGCCCATTGAGGTCGATTGTCAATTTGTGTTCATTGAAAATTTTCAAAGTCTCTCTTCCTAATTTGAAGTCGAATTTCAACATTTCTCATATATTTGAGTGAGTTTGCATCTAACTTTGTCAGATATAGGCGATTAACATCCATTGAAGCCCATTTAGGTCGACTGTCACTTTGTGTTGATTGAAAATTTTTAAAGTCTATCTCCCTAATTTGAAGTCAAATTTCAACATTTCTCATATATTTGAGTGTGTTTGCATCTAACTTTGTCAGATATCGTCGATTAACATCTACTGAAGCCAATTGAGGTCGACTGTCACTTTGTGTTGATTGAAAATTTTTAAAGTCTATCTTCCTAATTTGGAGTCGAATTTCAACATTTCTTATATATTTGAGAGAGTTTGCATCTAACTTTGTCAGATATAGGCGATTAACATCCACTGAAGCCCATTGAGGTCGATTGTCAATTTGTGTTCATTGAAAATTTTCAAAGTCTCTCTTCCTAATTTGAAGTCGAATTTCAACATTTCTCATATATTTGACAGAGTTTGCATCTAACTTTGTCAGATATAGGCGATTAACATCCATTGAAGCCCATTGAGGTCGACTGTCACTTTGTGTTGATTGAAAATTTTCAAAGTCTATCTTCCTAATTTGAAGTCGAATTTCAACATTTCTTATATATTTGAGAGAGTTTGCATCTAACTTTGTCAGATATCGTCAATTAACATCTACTGAAGCCAATTGAGGTCGACTGTCACTTTGTGTTGATTGAAAATTTTCAAAGTCTATCTTCCTAATTTGAAGTCGAATTTCAACATTTCTCATATATTTGAGTGTGTTTGCATCTTACTTTGTCAGATATACGCGATTAACATCCATTGAAGTCCATTGAGGTCAACTGACACTTTGTGTTGATTGAAAATTTTTAAAGTCTATCTTCCTAATTTGAAGTCGAATTTCAACATTTCTCATATATTTGAGTGAGTTTGCATCTAACTTTGTCAGATATAGGCGATTAACATCCAATGAAGCCCATTGAGGTCGATTGTTAATTTGTGTTGATTGAAAATTTTCAAATTCTATCTTCCTAATTTGGAGACGAATTTCAACATTTCTTATATATTTGAGTGAGTTCGCATCTAACTTTGTCAGATATCGTCGATTAACATCCATTGAAGTCCATTGAGGTCAACTGTCACTTTGTGTTGATTGAAAATTTTCAAAGTCTATCTTCCTAATTTGGAGTCGAATTACAACATTTCATATATATTTGACAGAGTTTGCATCTAACTTTGTCAGATATAGGCGATTAACATCCATTGAAGCCCATTGAGGTCGACTGTCACTTTGTGTTGATTGAAAAGTTTCAAAGTCTATCTTCCTAATTTGAAGTCGAATTTCAACATTTCTTATATATTTGAGAGAGTTTGCATCTAACTTTGTCAGATATCGTCAATTAACATCTACTGAAGCCAATTGAGGTCGACTGTCACTTTGTGTTGATTGAAAATTTTTAAAGTCTATCTTCCTAATTTGAAGTCGAATTTCAACATTTGTCATATATTTGAGTGTGTTTGCATCTAACTTTGTCAGATATACGCGATTAACATCCATTGAAGCCCATTGAGGTCGATTGTCAATTTGTGTTGATTGAAAATTTTCAAAGTCTATCTTCCTAATTTGGAGACGAATTTCAACATTTCTTATATATTTGAGTGAGTTCGCATCTAACTTTGTCAGATATCGTCGATTAACATCCATTGAAGCCCATTGAGGTCGATTGTCAATTTGTGTTGATTGAAAATTTTCGAAGTCTATCTTCCTAATTTGGAGACGAATTTCAACATTTCTTATATATTTGAGTGAGTTCGCATCTAACTTTGTCAGATATCGTCGATTAACATCCATTGAAGCCCATTGAGGTCAACTGTCACTTTGTGTTGATTGAAAATTTTTAAAGTCTATCTTCCTAATTTGGAGTCGAATTTCAACATTTGTCATATATTTGAGTGTGTTTGCATCTAACTTTGTCAGATATACGCGATTAACATCCATTGAAGCCCATTGAGGTCGATTGTCAATTTGTGTTGATTGAAAATTTTCAAAGTCTATCTTCCTAATTTGAAGTCGAATTTCAACATTTCTTATATATTTGAGAGAGTTTGCATCTAACTTTGTCAGATATCGTCAATTAACATCTACTGAAGCCAATTGAGGTCGACTGTCACTTTGTGTTGATTAAAAATTTTTAAAGTCTATCTTCCTAATTTGAAGTCGAATTTCAACATTTGTCATATATTTGAGTGTGTTTGCATCTAACTTTGTCAGATATACGCGATTAACATCCATTGAAGCCCATTGAGGTCGATTGTCAATTTGTGTTGATTGAAAATTTTCAAAGTCTATCTTCCTAATTTGGAGACGAATTTCAACATTTCTTATATATTTGAGTGAGTTCGCATCTAACTTTGTCAGATATCGTCGATTAACATCCATTGAAGCCCATTGAGGTCAACTGTCACTTTGTGTTGATTGAAAATTTTTAAAGTCTATCTTCCTAATTTGGAGTCGAATTTCAACATTTCTTATATATTTGAGAGAGTTTGCATCTAACTTTGTCAGATATAGGCGATTAACATCCACTGAAGCCCATTGAGGTCGATTGTCAATTTGTGTTCATTGAAAATTTTCAAAGTCTATCTTCCTAATTTGAAGTCGAATTTCAACATTTCTTATATATTTGAGAGAGATTGCATCAAACTTTGTCAGATGTCGTCGATTAACATCCACTGAAGCCCATTGAGGTCAACTGTCACTTTGTGTTGATCGAAAATTTTTAAAGTCTATCTTCCTAATTTGAAGTCGAATTTCAACATTTCTCATATATTTGAGTGAGTTTGCATCTAACTTTGTCAGATATAGGCGATTAACATCCATTGAAGCCCATTGAGGTCGATTGTCAATTTGTGTTGATTGAAAATTTTCAAAGTCTATCTTCCTAATTTGAAGTCGAATTTCAACATTTCTTATATATTTGAGAGAGTTTGCATCTAACTTTGTCAGATATCGTCAATTAACATCTACTGAAGCCAATTGAGGTCGACTGTCACTTTGTGTTGATTGAAAATTTTTAAAGTCTATCTTCCTAATTTGAAGTCGAATTTCAACATTTGTCATATATTTGAGTGTGTTTGCATCTAACTTTGTCAGATATACGCGATTAACATCCATTGAAGCCCATTGAGGTCGATTGTCAATTTGTGTTGATTGAAAATTTTCAAAGTCTATCTTCCTAATTTGGAGACGAATTTCAACATTTCTTATATATTTGAGTGAGTTCGCATCTAACTTTGTCAGATATCGTCGATTAACATCCATTGAAGCCCATTGAGGTCGATTGTCAATTTGTGTTGATTGAAAATTTTCGAAGTCTATCTTCCTAATTTGAAGACGAATTTCAACATTTCTTATATATTTGAGTGAGTTCGCATCTAACTTTGTCAGATATCGTCGATTAACATCCATTGAAGCCCATTGAGGTCAACTGTCACTTTGTGTTGATTGAAAATTTTTAAAGTCTATCTTCCTAATTTGGAGTCGAATTTCAACATTTCTTATATATTTGAGAGAGTTTGCATCTAACTTTGTCAGATATAGGCGATTAACATCCACTGAAGCCCATTGAGGTCGATTTTCAATTTGTGTTCATTGAAAATTTTCAAAGTCTATCTTCCTAATTTGAAGTCGAATTTCAACATTTCTTATATATTTGAGAGAGATTGCATCAAACTTTGTCAGATGTCGTCGATTAACATCCACTGAAGCCCATTGAGGTCAACTGTCACTTTGTGTTGATCGAAAATTTTTAAAGTCTATCTTCCTAATTTGAAGTCGAATTTCAACATTTCTCATATATTTGAGTGAGTTTGCATCTAACTTTGTCAGATATAGGCGATTAACATCCATTGAAGCCCATTGAGGTCGATTGTCAATTTGTGTTGATTGAAAATTTTCAAAGTCTATCTTCCTAATTTGAAGTCGAATTTCAACATTTCTTATATATTTGAGAGAGTTTGCATCTAACTTTGTCAGATATCGTCAATTAACATCTACTGAAGCCAATTGAGGTCGACTGTCACTTTGTGTTGATTGAAAATTTTTAAAGTCTATCTTCCTAATTTGGAGTCGAATTTCAACATTTCTTATATATTTGAGAGAGTTTGCATCTAACTTTGTCAGATATAGGCGATTAACATCCACTGAAGCCCATTGAGGTCGATTGTCAATTTGTGTTCATTGAAAATTTTCAAAGTCTCTCTTCCTAATTTGAAGTCGAATTTCAACATTTCTCATATATTTGAGTGAGTTTGCATCTAACTTTGTCAGATATAGGCGATTAACATCCATTGAAGCCCATTGAGGTCGACTGTCACTTTGTGTTGATTGAAAATTTTTAAAGTCTATCTTCCTAATTTGAAGTCGAATTTCAACATTTCTCATATATTTGAGTGAGTTTGCATCTAACTTTGTCAGATATAGGCGATTAACATCCATTGAAGCCCATTGAGGTCGATTGTTAATTTGTGTTGATTGAAAATTTTCAAATTCTATCTTCCTAATTTGGAGACGAATTTCAACATTTCTTATATATTTGAGTGAGTTCGCATCTAACTTTGTCAGATATCGTCGATTAACATCCATTGAAGTCCATTGAGGTCAACTGTCACTTTGTGTTGATTGAAAATTTTCAAAGTCTATCTTCCTAATTTGGAGTCGAATTACAACATTTCATATATATTTGACAGAGTTTGCATCTAACTTTGTCAGATATAGGCGATTAACATCCATTGAAGCCCATTGAGGTCGACTGTCACTTTGTGTTGATTGAAAATTTTCAAAGTCTATCTTCCTAATTTGAAGTCGAATTTCAACATTTCTTATATATTTGAGAGAGTTTGCATCTAACTTTGTCAGATATCGTCAATTAACATCTACTGAAGCCAATTGAGGTCGACTGTCACTTTGTGTTGATTGAAAATTTTTAAAGTCTATCTTCCTAATTTGAAGTCGAATTTCAACATTTGTCATATATTTGAGTGTGTTTGCATCTAACTTTGTCAGATATACGCGATTAACATCCATTGAAGCCCATTGAGGTCGATTGTCAATTTGTGTTGATTGAAAATTTTCAAAGTCTATCTTCCTAATTTGGAGACGAATTTCAACATTTCTTATATATTTGAGTGAGTTCGCATCTAACTTTGTCAGATATCGTCGATTAACATCCATTGAAGCCCATTGAGGTCGATTGTCAATTTGTGTTGATTGAAAATTTTCGAAGTCTATCTTCCTAATTTGGAGACGAATTTCAACATTTCTTATATATTTGAGTGAGTTCGCATCTAACTTTGTCAGATATCGTCGATTAACATCCATTGAAGCCCATTGAGGTCAACTGTCACTTTGTGTTGATTGAAAATTTTTAAAGTCTATCTTCCTAATTTGGAGTCGAATTTCAACATTTGTCATATATTTGAGTGTGTTTGCATCTAACTTTGTCAGATATACGCGATTAACATCCATTGAAGCCCATTGAGGTCGATTGTCAATTTGTGTTGATTGAAAATTTTCAAAGTCTATCTTCCTAATTTGAAGTCGAATTTCAACATTTCTTATATATTTGAGAGAGTTTGCATCTAACTTTGTCAGATATCGTCAATTAACATCTACTGAAGCCAATTGAGGTCGACTGTCACTTTGTGTTGATTGAAAATTTTTAAAGTCTATCTTCCTAATTTGAAGTCGAATTTCAACATTTGTCATATATTTGAGTGTGTTTGCATCTAACTTTGTCAGATATACGCGATTAACATCCATTGAAGCCCATTGAGGTCGATTGTCAATTTGTGTTGATTGAAAATTTTCAAAGTCTATCTTCCTAATTTGGAGACGAATTTCAACATTTCTTATATATTTGAGTGAGTTCGCATCTAACTTTGTCAGATATCGTCGATTAACATCCATTGAAGCCCATTGAGGTCGATTGTCAATTTGTGTTGATTGAAAATTTTCGAAGTCTATCTTCCTAATTTGGAGACGAATTTCAACATTTCTTATATATTTGAGTGAGTTCGCATCTAACTTTGTCAGATATCGTCGATTAACATCCATTGAAGCCCATTGAGGTCAACTGTCACTTTGTGTTGATTGAAAATTTTTAAAGTCTATCTTCCTAATTTGGAGTCGAATTTCAACATTTCTTATATATTTGAGAGAGTTTGCATCTAACTTTGTCAGATATAGGCGATTAACATCCACTGAAGCCCATTGAGGTCGATTGTCAATTTGTGTTCATTGAAAATTTTCAAAGTCTATCTTCCTAATTTGAAGTCGAATTTCAACATTTCTTATATATTTGAGAGAGATTGCATCAAACTTTGTCAGATGTCGTCGATTAACATCCACTGAAGCCCATTGAGGTCAACTGTCACTTTGTGTTGATCGAAAATTTTTAAAGTCTATCTTCCTAATTTGAAGTCGAATTTCAACATTTCTCATATATTTGAGTGAGTTTGCATCTAACTTTGTCAGATATAGGCGATTAACATCCATTGAAGCCCATTGAGGTCGATTGTCAATTTGTGTTGATTGAAAATTTTCAAAGTCTATCTTCCTAATTTGAAGTCGAATTTCAACATTTCTTATATATTTGAGAGAGTTTGCATCTAACTTTGTCAGATATCGTCAATTAACATCTACTGAAGCCAATTGAGGTCGACTGTCACTTTGTGTTGATTGAAAATTTTTAAAGTCTATCTTCCTAATTTGAAGTCGAATTTCAACATTTGTCATATATTTGAGTGTGTTTGCATCTAACTTTGTCAGATATACGCGATTAACATCCATTGAAGCCCATTGAGGTCGATTGTCAATTTGTGTTGATTGAAAATTTTCAAAGTCTATCTTCCTAATTTGGAGACGAATTTCAACATTTCTTATATATTTGAGTGAGTTCGCATCTAACTTTGTCAGATATCGTCGATTAACATCCATTGAAGCCCATTGAGGTCGATTGTCAATTTGTGTTGATTGAAAATTTTCGAAGTCTATCTTCCTAATTTGGAGACGAATTTCAACATTTCTTATATATTTGAGTGAGTTCGCATCTAACTTTGTCAGATATCGTCGATTAACATCCATTGAAGCCCATTGAGGTCAACTGTCACTTTGTGTTGATTGAAAATTTTTAAAGTCTATCTTCCTAATTTGGAGTCGAATTTCAACATTTCTTATATATTTGAGAGAGTTTGCATCTAACTTTGTCAGATATAGGCGATTAACATCCACTGAAGCCCATTGAGGTCGATTGTCAATTTGTGTTCATTGAAAATTTTCAAAGTCTATCTTCCTAATTTGAAGTCGAATTTCAACATTTCTTATATATTTGAGAGAGATTGCATCAAACTTTGTCAGATGTCGTCGATTAACATCCACTGAAGCCCATTGAGGTCAACTGTCACTTTGTGTTGATCGAAAATTTTTAAAGTCTATCTTCCTAATTTGAAGTCGAATTTCAACATTTCTCATATATTTGAGTGAGTTTGCATCTAACTTTGTCAGATATAGGCGATTAACATCCATTGAAGCCCATTGAGGTCGATTGTCAATTTGTGTTGATTGAAAATTTTCAAAGTCTATCTTCCTAATTTGAAGTCGAATTTCAACATTTCTTATATATTTGAGAGAGTTTGCATCTAACTTTGTCAGATATCGTCAATTAACATCTACTGAAGCCAATTGAGGTCGACTGTCACTTTGTGTTGATTGAAAATTTTTAAAGTCTATCTTCCTAATTTGGAGTCGAATTTCAACATTTCTTATATATTTGAGAGAGTTTGCATCTAACTTTGTCAGATATAGGCGATTAACATCCACTGAAGCCCATTGAGGTCGATTGTCAATTTGTGTTCATTGAAAATTTTCAAAGTCTCTCTTCCTAATTTGAAGTCGAATTTCAACATTTCTCATATATTTGAGTGAGTTTGCATCTAACTTTGTCAGATATAGGCGATTAACATCCATTGAAGCCCATTGAGGTCGACTGTCACTTTGTGTTGATTGAAAATTTTTAAAGTCTATCTCCCTAATTTGAAGTCAAATTTCAACATTTCTCATATATTTGAGTGTGTTTGCATCTAACTTTGTCAGATATCGTCGATTAACATCTACTGAAGCCAATTGAGGTCGACTGTCACTTTGTGTTGATTGAAAATTTTCAAAGTCTATCTTCCTAATTTGAAGTCGAATTTCAACATTTCTCATATATTTGAGTGTGTTTGCATCTTACTTTGTCAGATATACGCGATTAACATCCATTGAAGTCCATTGAGGTCAACTGACACTTTGTGTTGATTGAAAATTTTTAAAGTCTATCTTCCTAATTTGAAGTCGAATTTCAACATTTCTCATATATTTGAGTGAGTTTGCATCTAACTTTGTCAGATATAGGCGATTAACATCCATTGAAGCCCATTGAGGTCGATTGTTAATTTGTGTTGATTGAAAATTTTCAAATTCTATCTTCCTAATTTGGAGACGAATTCCAACATTTCTTATATATTTGAGTGAGTTCGCATCTAACTTTGTCAGATATCGTCGATTAACATCCATTGAAGTCCATTGAGGTCAACTGTCACTTTGTGTTGATTGAAAATTTTCAAAGTCTATCTTCCTAATTTGGAGTCGAATTACAACATTTCATATATATTTGACAGAGTTTGCATCTAACTTTGTCAGATATAGGCGATTAACATCCATTGAAGCCCATTGAGGTCGACTGTCACTTTGTGTTGATTGAAAATTTTCAAAGTCTATCTTCCTAATTTGAAGTCGAATTTCAACATTTCTTATATATTTGAGAGAGTTTGCATCTAACTTTGTCAGATATCGTCAATTAACATCTACTGAAGCCAATTGAGGTCGACTGTCACTTTGTGTTGATTGAAAATTTTCAAAGTCTATCTTCCTAATTTGAAGTCGAATTTCAACATTTGTCATATATTTGAGTGTGTTTGCATCTAACTTTGTCAGATATACGCGATTAACTTCCATTGAAGCCCATTGAGGTCGATTGTCAATTTGTGTTGATTGAAAATTTTCAAAGTCTATCTTCCTAATTTGGAGACGAATTTCAACATTTCTTATATATTTGAGTGAGATTGCATCAAACTTTGTCAGATGTCGTCGATTAACATCCACTGAAGCCCATTGAGGTCAACTGTCACTTTGTGTTGATCGAAAATTTTTAAAGTCTATCTTCCTAATTTGAAGTCGAATTTCAACATTTCTCATATATTTGAGTGAGTTTGCATCTAACTTTGTCAGATATAGGCGATTAACATCTACTGAAGCCAATTGAGGTAGACTGTCACTTTGTGTTGATTGAAAATTTTCAAAGTCTATCTTCCTAATTTGAAGTCGAATTTCAACATTTGTCATATATTTGAGTGTGTTTGCATCTAACTTGTCAGATATACGCGATTAACATCCATTGAAGCCATTGAGGTCAACTGACACTTTGTGTTGATTGAAAATTTTTAAAGTCTATCTTCCTAATTTGAAGTCGAACTTCAACATTTCTCATATATTTGAGTGAGTTTGCATCTAACTTTGTCAGATATAGGCGATTAACATCCATTGAAGCCCATTGAGGTCGATTGTCAATTTGTGTTGATTGAAAATTTTCAAAGTCTATCTTCCTAATTTGAAGTCGAATTTCAACATTTCTCATATATTTGAGTGAGTTTGCATCTAACTTTGTCAGATATAGGCGATTAACATCCATTGAAGCCATTGAGATCAACTGTCACTTTGTGTTGATCGAAAATTTTTAAAGTCTATCTTCCTAATTTGAAGTCGAATTTCAACATTTCTCATATATTTGAGAGAGTTTGCATCTAACTTTGTCAGATATAGGCGATTAACATCCATTGAAGCCCATTGAGGTCGATTGTCAATTTGTGTTGATTGAAATCTTTCAAAGTCTATCTTCCTAATTTGAAGTCGAATTTCAACATTTCTTAAAAATTTGAGAGAGTTTGCATCTAACTTTGTCAGATATCGTCAATTAACATCTACTGAAGCCAATTGAGGTCGACTGTCACTTTGTGTTGATTGAAAATTTTCAAAGTCTATCTTCCTAATTTGAAGTCGAATTTCAACATTCGTCATATATTTGAGTGTGTTTGCATCTAACTTTGTCAGATATACGCGATTAACATCCATTGAAGCCCATTGAGATCAACTGTCACTTTGTGTTGATTGAAAATTTTCAAAGTCTATCTTCCTAATTTGGAGTCGAATTTCAACATTTCTTATATATTTGAGAGAGTTTGCATCTAACTTTGTCAGATATAGGCGATTAACATCCATTGAAGTCCATTGAGGTCAACTGTCACTTTGTGTTGATCGAAAATTTTCAAAGTCTATCTTCCTAATTTGAAGTCGAATTTCAACATTTCTCATATATTTGAGTGAGTTTGCATCTAACTTTGTCAGATATAGGCGATTAACATCCATTGAAGCCCATTGAGGTCGATTGTCAATTTGTGTTGATTGAAAATTTTCAAAGTCTATCTTCCTAATTTGGAGACGAATTTCAACATTTCTTATATATTTGAGTGAGTTCGCATCTAACTTTGTCAGATATCGTCGATTAACATCCATTGAAGTCCATTGAGGTCAACTGTCACTTTGTGTTGATTGAAAATTTTTGAAGTCTATCTTCCTAATTTGGAGTCGAATTTCAACATTTCTTATATATTTGAGAGAGTTTGCATCAAACTTTGTCAGATATCATCGATTAACATCCACTGAAGCCCATTGAGGTCAACTGTCACTTTGTGTTGATTGAAAATTTTCAAAGTCTATCTTCCTAATTTGAAGTCGAATTTCAACATTTCTCATATATTTGAGTGTGTTTGCATCTTACTTTGTCAGATATACGCGATTAACATCCATTGAAGTCCATTGAGGTCAACTGACACTTTGTGTTGATTGAAAATTTTTAAAGTCTATCTTCCTAATTTGAAGTCGAATTTCAACATTTCTCATATATTTGAGTGAGTTTGCATCTAACTTTGTCAGATATAGGCGATTAACATCCATTGAAGCCCATTGAGGTCGATTGTTAATTTGTGTTGATTGAAAATTTTCAAATTCTATCTTCCTAATTTGGAGACGAATTCCAACATTTCTTATATATTTGAGTGAGTTCGCATCTAACTTTGTCAGATATCGTCGATTAACATCCATTGAAGTCCATTGAGGTCAACTGTCACTTTGTGTTGATTGAAAATTTTCAAAGTCTATCTTCCTAATTTGGAGTCGAATTACAACATTTCATATATATTTGACAGAGTTTGCATCTAACTTTGTCAGATATAGGCGATTAACATCCATTGAAGCCCATTGAGGTCGACTGTCACTTTGTGTTGATTGAAAATTTTCAAAGTCTATCTTCCTAATTTGAAGTCGAATTTCAACATTTCTTATATATTTGAGAGAGTTTGCATCTAACTTTGTCAGATATCGTCAATTAACATCTACTGAAGCCAATTGAGGTCGACTGTCACTTTGTGTTGATTGAAAATTTTCAAAGTCTATCTTCCTAATTTGAAGTCGAATTTCAACATTTGTCATATATTTGAGTGTGTTTGCATCTAACTTTGTCAGATATACGCGATTAACTTCCATTGAAGCCCATTGAGTTCGATTGTCAATTTGTGTTGATTGAAAATTTTCAAAGTCTATCTTCCTAATTTGGAGACGAATTTCAACATTTCTTATATATTTGAGTGAGATTGCATCAAACTTTGTCAGATGTCGTCGATTAACATCCACTGAAGCCCATTGAGGTCAACTGTCACTTTGTGTTGATCGAAAATTTTTAAAGTCTATCTTCCTAATTTGAAGTCGAATTTCAACATTTCTCATATATTTGAGTGAGTTTGCATCTAACTTTGTCAGATATAGGCGATTAACATCTACTGAAGCCAATTGAGGTAGACTGTCACTTTGTGTTGATTGAAAATTTTCAAAGTCTATCTTCCTAATTTGAAGTCGAATTTCAACATTTGTCATATATTTGAGTGTGTTTGCATCTAACTTGTCAGATATACGCGATTAACATCCATTGAAGCCATTGAGGTCAACTGACACTTTGTGTTGATTGAAAATTTTTAAAGTCTATCTTCCTAATTTGAAGTCGAACTTCAACATTTCTCATATATTTGAGTGAGTTTGCATCTAACTTTGTCAGATATAGGCGATTAACATCCATTGAAGCCCATTGAGGTCGATTGTCAATTTGTGTTGATTGAAAATTTTCAAAGTCTATCTTCCTAATTTGAAGTCGAATTTCAACATTTCTTATATATTTGAGAGAGATTGCATCAAACTTTGTCAGATGTCGTCGATTAACATCCAGTGAAGCCCATTGAGATCAACTGTCACTTTGTGTTGATCGAAAATTTTTAAAGTCTATCTTCCTAATTTGAAGTCGAATTTCAACATTTCTCATATATTTGAGAGAGTTTGCATCTAACTTTGTCAGATATAGGCGATTAACATCCATTGAAGCCCATTGAGGTCGATTGTCAATTTGTGTTGATTGAAATCTTTCAAAGTCTATCTTCCTAATTTGAAGTCGAATTTCAACATTTCTTAAAAATTTGAGAGAGTTTGCATCTAACTTTGTCAGATATCGTCAATTAACATCTACTGAAGCCAATTGAGGTCGACTGTCACTTTGTGTTGATTGAAAATTTTCAAAGTCTATCTTCCTAATTTGAAGTCGAATTTCAACATTCGTCATATATTTGAGTGTGTTTGCATCTAACTTTGTCAGATATACGCGATTAACATCCATTGAAGCCCATTGAGATCAACTGTCACTTTGTGTTGATTGAAAATTTTCAAAGTCTATCTTCCTAATTTGGAGTCGAATTTCAACATTTCTTATATATTTGAGAGAGTTTGCATCTAACTTTGTCAGATATAGGCGATTAACATCCATTGAAGTCCATTGAGGTCAACTGTCACTTTGTGTTGATCGAAAATTTTCAAAGTCTATCTTCCTAATTTGAAGTCGAATTTCAACATTTCTCATATATTTGAGTGAGTTTGCATCTAACTTTGTCAGATATAGGCGATTAACATCCATTGAAGCCCATTGAGGTCGATTGTCAATTTGTGTTGATTGAAAATTTTCAAAGTCTATCTTCCTAATTTGGAGACGAATTTCAACATTTCTTATATATTTGAGTGAGTTCGCATCTAACTTTGTCAGATATCGTCGATTAACATCCATTGAAGTCCATTGAGGTCAACTGTCACTTTGTGTTGATTGAAAATTTTTGAAGTCTATCTTCCTAATTTGGAGTCGAATTTCAACATTTCTTATATATTTGAGAGAGTTTGCATCAAACTTTGTCAGATATCATCGATTAACATCCACTGAAGCCCATTGAGGTCAACTGTCACTTTGTGTTGATCGAAAATTTTTAAAGTCCATCTTCCTAATTTGAAGTCGAATTTCAACATTTCTTATATATTTGAGTGAGTTCGCATCTAACTTTGTCAGATATCGTCGATTAACATCCAC
Organism: Diorhabda sublineata; assembly: GCF_026230105.1. NCBI lineage: Eukaryota > Metazoa > Arthropoda > Insecta > Coleoptera > Chrysomelidae > Diorhabda > Diorhabda sublineata. The sequence goes on along the minus strand of NC_079483.1, from coordinate 730,747 downwards.
TGAAGCCCATTGAGGTCGATTGTCAATTTGTGTTGATTGAAAATTTTCAAAGTCTATCTTCCTAATTTGAAGTCGAATTTCAACAATTCTTATATATTTGAGAGAGTTTGCATCTAACTTTGTCAGATATCGTCGATTAACATCTACTGAAGCCAATTGAGGTCGACTGTCACTTTGTGTTGATTGAAAATTTTCAAAGTCTATCTTCCTAATTTGAAGTCGAATTTCAACATTTCTCATATATTTGAGTGTGTTTGCATCTTACTTTGTCAGATATACGCGATTAACATCCATTGAAGTCCATTGAGGTCAACTGACACTTTGTGTTGATTGAAAATTTTTAAAGTCTATCTTCCTAATTTGAAGTCGAATTTCAACATTTCTCATATATTTGAGTGAGTTTGCATCTAACTTTGTCAGATATAGGCGATTAACATCCATTGAAGCCCATTGAGGTCGATTGTCAATTTGTGTTGATTGAAAATTTTCAAATTCTATCTTCCTAATTTGGAGACGAATTTCAACATTTCTTATATATTTGAGTGAGTTCGCATCTAACTTTGTCAGATATCGTCGATTAACATCCATTGAAGTCCATTGAGGTCAACTGTCACTTTGTGTTGATTGAAAATTTTCAAAGTCTATCTTCCTAATTTGGAGTCGAATTTCAACATTTCTTATATATTTGAGAGAGTTCGCATCTAACTCTGTCAGATATAGGCGATTAACATCCATTGAAGTCCATTGAGGTCAACTGTCACTTTGTGTTGATCGAAAATTTTTAAAGTCTATCTTCCTAATTTGAAGTCGAATTTCAACATTTCTCATATATTTGAGTGAGTTTGCATCTAACTTTGTCAGATATAGGCGATTAACATCCAATGAAGCCCATTGAGGTCGACTGTCACTTTGTGTTGATTGAAAATTTTTAAAGTCTATCTTCCTAATTTGAAGTCGAATTTCAACATTTCTCATATATTTGAGTGAGTTTGCATCTAACTTTGTCAGATATAGGCGATTAACATCCATTGAAGCCCATTGAGGTCGACTGTCACTTTGTGTTGATTGAAAATTTTTAAAGTCTATCTTCCTAATTTGAAGTCGAATTTCAACATTTCTCATATATTTGAGTGAGTTTGCATCTAACTTTGTCAGATATAGGCGATTAACATCCATTTAAGCCCATTGAGGTCGATTGTCAATTTGTGTTGATTGAAAATTTTCAAATTCTATCTTCCTAATTTGGAGACGAATTTCAACATTTCTTATATATTTGAGTGAGTTCGCATCTAACTTTGTCAGATATCGTCGATTAACATCCATTGAAGTCCATTGAGGTCAACTGTCACTTTGTGTTGATTGAAAATTTTCAAAGTCTATCTCCCTAATTTGAAGTCAAATTTCAACATTTCTCATATATTTGAGTGTGTTTGCATCTAACTTTGTCAGATATACGCGATTAACATCCATTGAGGTCCATTGAGGTCAACTGTCACTTTGTGTTGATTGAAAATTTTCAAAGTCTATCTTCCTAATTTGAAGTCGAATTTCAACATTTCTCATATATTTGAGAGAGTTTGCATCAAACTTTGTCAGATATCGTCGATTAACATCCACTGAAGCCCATTGAGGTCAACTGTCACTTTGTGTTGATCGAAAATTTTTAAAGTCTATCTTCCTAATTTGAAGTCGAATTTCAACATTTCTCATATATTTGAGTGAGTTCGCATCTAACTTTGTCAGATATCGTCGATTAACATCCACTGAAGCCCATTGAGGTCGATTGTCAATTTGTGTTGATTGAAAATTTTCAAAGTCTATCTTCGTAATTTGAAGTCGAATTTCAACATTTCTTATATATTTGAGAGAGTTTGCATCTAACTTTGTCAGATATCGTCGATTAACATCTACTGAAGCCAATTGAGGTCGACTGTCACTTTGTGTTGATTGAAAATTTTCAAAGTCTATCTTCCTAATTTGAAGTCGAATTTCAACATTTGTCATATATTTGAGTGTGTTTGCATCTAACTTTGTCAGATATACGCGATTAACATCCATTGAAGCCCATTGAGATCAACTGTCACTTTGTGTTGATTGAAAATTTTCAAAGTCTATCTTCCTAATTTGAAGTCGAATTTCAACATTTCTTATATATTTGAGAGAGTTTGCATCAAACTTTGTCAGATATCATCGATTAACATCCACTGAAGCCCATTGAGGTCAACTGTCACTTTGTGTTGATCGAAAATTTTTAAAGTCCATCTTCCTAATTTGAAGTCGAATTTCAACATTTCTCATATATTTGAGTGAGTTCGCATCTAACTTTGTCAGATATCGTCGATTAACATCCACTGAATCCCATTGAGGTCGATTGTCAATTTGTGTTGATTGAAAATTTTCAAAGTCTATCTTCCTAATTTGAAGTCGAATTTCAACAATTCTTATATATTTGAGAGAGTTTGCATCTAACTTTGTCAGATATCGTCGATTAACATCTACTGAAGCCAATTGAGGTCGACTGTCACTTTGTGTTGATTGAAAATTTTCAAAGTCTATCTTCCTAATTTGAAGTCGAATTTCAACATTTCTCATATATTTGAGTGTGTTTGCATCTTACTTTGTCAGATATACGCGATTAACATCCATTGAAGTCCATTGAGGTCAACTGACACTTTGTGTTGATTGAAAATTTTTAAAGTCTATCTTCCTAATTTGAAGTCGAATTTCAACATTTCTCATATATTTGAGTGAGTTTGCATCTAACTTTGTCAGATATAGGCGATTAACATCCATTGAAGCCCATTGAGGTCGATTGTCAATTTGTGTTGATTGAAAATTTTCAAATTCTATCTTCCTAATTTGGAGACGAATTTCAACATTTCTTATATATTTGAGTGAGTTCGCATCTAACTTTGTCAGATATCGTCGATTAACATCCATTGAAGTCCATTGAGGTCAACTGTCACTTTGTGTTGATTGAAAATTTTCAAAGTCTATCTTCCTAATTTGAAGTCGAATTTCAACATTTCTTATATATTTGAGTGAGTTCGCATCTAACTTTGTCAGATATCGTCGATTAACATCCATTGAAGTCCATTGAGGTCAACTGTCACTTTGTGTTGATTGAAAATTTTCAAAGTCTATCTTCCTAATTTGGAGTCGAATTTCAACATTTCTTATATATTTGAGAGAGTTTGCATCTAACTCTGTCAGATATAGGCGATTAACATCCATTGAAGTCCATTGAGGTCAACTGTCACTTTGTGTTGATCGAAAATTTTTAAAGTCTATCTTCCTAATTTGAAGTCGAATTTCAACATTTCTCATATATTTGAGTGAGTTTGCATCTAACTTTGTCAGATATAGGCGATTAACATCCAATGAAGCCCATTGAGGTCGACTGTCACTTTGTGTTGATTGAAAATTTTTAAAGTCTATCTTCCTAATTTGAAGTCGAATTTCAACATTTCTCATATATTTGAGTGAGTTTGCATCTAACTTTGTCAGATATAGGCGATTAACATCCATTGAAGCCCATTGAGGTCGACTGTCACTTTGTGTTGATTGAAAATTTTTAAAGTCTATCTTCCTAATTTGAAGTCGAATTTCAACATTTCTCATATATTTGAGTGAGTTTGCATCTAACTTTGTCAGATATAGGCGATTAACATCCATTGAAGCCCATTGAGGTCGATTGTCAATTTGTGTTGATTGAAAATTTTCAAATTCTATCTTCCTAATTTGGAGACGAATTTCAACATTTCTTATATATTTGAGTGAGTTCGCATCTAACTTTGTCAGATATCGTCGATTAACATCCATTGAGGTCCATTGAGGTCAACTGTCACTTTGTGTTGATTGAAAATTTTCAAAGTCTATCTTCCTAATTTGAAGTCGAATTTCAACATTTCTCATATATTTGAGAGAGTTTGCATCAAACTTTGTCAGATATCGTCGATTAACATCCACCGAAGCCCATTGAGGTCAACTGTCACTTTGTGTTGATCGAAAATTTTTAAAGTCTATCTTCCTAATTTGAAGTCGAATTTCAACATTTCTCATATATTTGAGTGAGTTCGCATCTAACTTTGTCAGATATCGTCGATTAACATCCACTGAAGCCCATTGAGGTCGATTGTCAATTTGTGTTGATTGAAAATTTTCAAAGTCTATCTTCGTAATTTGAAGTCGAATTTCAACATTTCTTATATATTTGAGAGAGTTTGCATCTAACTTTGTCAGATATCGTCGATTAACATCTACTGAAGCCAATTGAGGTCGACTGTCACTTTGTGTTGATTGAAAATTTTCAAAGTCTATCTTCCTAATTTGAAGTCGAATTTCAACATTTGTCATATATTTGAGTGTGTTTGCATCTAACTTTGTCAGATATACGCGATTAACATCCATTGAAGCCCATTGAGATCAACTGTCACTTTGTGTTGATTGAAAATTTTCACAGTCTATCTTCCTAATTTGGAGTCGAATTTCAACATTTCTTATATATTTGAGAGAGTTTGCATCTAACTTTGTCAGATATAGGCGATTAACATCCATTGAAGTCCATTGAGGTCAACTGTCACTTTGTGTTGATCGAAAATTTTCAAAGTCTATCTTCCTAATTTGAAGTCGAATTTCAACATTTCTCATATATTTGAGTGAGTTTGCATCTAACTTTGTCAGATATAGGCGATTAACATCCATTGAAGCCCATTGAGGTCGATTGTCAATTTGTGTTGATTGAAAATTTTCAAAGTCTATCTTCCTAATTTGGAGACGAATTTCAACATTTCTTATATATTTGAGTGAGTTCGCATCTAACTTTGTCAGATATCGTCGATTAACATCCATTGAAGTCCATTGAGGTCAACTGTCACTTTGTGTTGATTGAAAATTTTTAAAGTCTATCTTCCTAATTTGGAGTCGAATTTCAACATTTCTTATATATTTGAAAGAGTTTGCATCTAACTTTGTCAGATATAGGCGATTAACGTCCACTGAAGCCCATTGAGGTCGATTGTCAATTTGTGTTCATTGAAAATTTTCAAAGTCTCTCTTCCTAATTTGAAGTCGAATTTCAACATTTCTCATATATTTGAGTGAGTTTGCATCTAACTTTGTCAGATATAGGCGATTAACATCCATTGAAGCCCATTGAGGTCGACTGTCACTTTGTGTTGATTGAAAATTTTTAAAGTCTATCTCCCTAATTTGAAGTCAAATTTCAACATTTCTCATATATTTGAGTGTGTTTGCATCTAACTTTGTCAGATATACGCGATTAACATCCATTGAGGTCCATTGAGGTCAACTGTCACTTTGTGTTGATTGAAAATTTCAAAGTATATCTTCCTAATTTGAAGTCGAATTTCAACATTTCTTATATATTTGAGAGAGTTTGCATCAAACTTTGTCAGATATCATCGATTAACATCCACTGAAGCCCATTGAGGTCAACTGTCACTTTGTGTTGATCGAAAATTTTTAAAGTCCATCTTCCTAATTTGAAGTCGAATTTCAACATTTCTCATATATTTGAGTGAGTTCGCATCTAACTTTGTCAGATATCGTCGATTAACATCCACTGAAGCCCATTGAGGTCGATTGTCAATTTGTGTTGATTGAAAATTTTCAAAGTCTATCTTCCTAATTTGAAGTCGAATTTCAACAATTCTTATATATTTGAGAGAGTTTGCATCTAACTTTGTCAGATATCGTCGATTAACATCTACTGAAGCCAATTGAGGTCGACTGTCACTTTGTGTTGATTGAAAATTTTCAAAGTCTATCTTCCTAATTTGAAGTCGAATTTCAACATTTGTCATATTTATATGGTGTGTTTGCATCTAACTTTGTCAGATATACGCGATTAACATCCATTGAAGCCCATTGAGATCAACTGTCACTTTGTGTTGATTGAAAATTTTCAAAGTCTATCTTCCTAATTTGGAGTCGAATTTCAACATTCCTTATATATTTGAGAGAGTTTGCATCTAACTTTGTCAGATATAGGCGATTAACATCCATTGAAGTCCATTGAGGTCAACTGTCACTTTGTGTTGATTGAAAATTTTTAAAGTCTATCTTCCTAATTTGGAGTCGAATTTCAACATTTCTTATATATTTGAGAGAGTTTGCATCTAACTTTGTCAGATATAGGCGATTAACGTCCACTGAAGCCCATTGAGGTCGATTGTCAATTTGTGTTCATTGAAAATTTTTAAAGTCCATCTTCCTAATTTGAAGTCGAATTTCAACATTTCTTATATATTTGAGAGAGTTTGCATCAAACTTTGTCAGATATCATCGATTAACATCCACTGAAGCCCATTGAGGTCAACTGTCACTTTGTGTTGATCGAAAATTTTTAAAGTCCATCTTCCTAATTTGAAGTCGAATTTCAACATTTCTCATATATTTGAGTGAGTTCGCATCTAACTTTGTCAGATATCGTCGATTAACATCCACTGAAGCCCATTGAGGTCGATTGTCAATTTGTGTTGATTGAAAATTTTCAGTCTATCTTCCTAATTTGAAGTCGAATTTCAACAATTCTTATATATTTGAGAGAGTTTGCATCTAACTTTGTCAGATATCGTCGATTAACATCTAATGAAGCCAATTGAGGTCGACTGTCACTTTGTGTTGATTGAAAATTTTCAAAGTCTATCTTCCTAATTTGAAGTCGAATTTCAACATTTCTCATATATTTGAGTGTGTTTGCATCTTACTTTGTCAGATATACGCGATTAACATCCATTGAAGTCCATTGAGGTCAACTGACACTTTGTGTTGATTGAAAATTTTTAAAGTCTATCTTCCTAATTTGAAGTCGAATTTCAACATTTCTCATAAATTTGAGTGAGTTTGCATCTAACTTTGTCAGATATAGGCGATTAACATCCATTGAAGCCCATTGAGGTCGATTGTCAATTTGTGTTGATTGAAAATTTTCAAATTCTATCTTCCTAATTTGGAGACGAATTTCAACATTTCTTATATATTTGAGTGAGTTCGCATCTAACTTTGTCAGATATCGTCGATTAACATCCATTGAAGTCCATTGAGGTCAACTCTCACTTTGTGTTGATTGAAAATTTTCAAAGTCTATCTTCCTAATTTGGAGTCGAATTTCAACATTTCTTATATATTTGAGAGAGTTTGCATCTAACTCTGTCAGATATAGGCGATTAACATCCATTGAAGTCCATTGAGGTCAACTGTCACTTTGTGTTGATCGAAAATTTTTAAAGTCTATCTTCCTAATTTGAAGTCGAATTTCAACATTTCTCATATATTTGAGTGAGTTTGCATCTAACTTTGTCAGATATAGGCGATTAACATCCATTGAAGCCCATTGAGGTCGACTGTCACTTTGTGTTGATTGAAAATTTTTAAAGTCTATCTTCCTAATTTGAAGTCGAATTTCAACATTTCTCATATATTTGAGTGAGTTTGCATCTAACTTTGTCAGATATAGGCGATTAACATCCATTGAAGCCCATTGAGGTCGACTGTCAATTTGTGTTGATTGAAAATTTTCAAATTCTATCTTCCTAATTTGGAGACGAATTTCAACATTTCTTATATATTTGAGTGAGTTCGCATCTAACTTTGTCAGATATCGTCGATTAACATCCATTGAAGTCCATTGAGGTCAACTGTCACTTTGTGTTGATTGAAAATTTTCAAAGTCTATCTCCCTAATTTGAAGTCAAATTTCAACATTTCTCATATATTTGAGTGTGTTTGCATCTAACTTTGTCAGATATACGCGATTAACATCCATTGAGGTCCATTGAGGTCAACTGTCACTTTGTGTTGATTGAAAATTTTCAAAGTCTATCTTCCTAATTTGAAGTCGAATTTCAACATTTCTCATATATTTGAGAGAGTTTGCATCAAACTTTGTCAGATATCGTCGATTAACATCTACTGAAGCCCATTGAGGTCAACTGTCACTTTGTGTTGATCGAAAATTTTTAAAGTCTATCTTCCTAATTTGAAGTCGAATTTCAACATTTCTCATATATTTGAGTGAGTTCGCATCTAACTTTGTCAGATATCGTCGATTAACATCCACTGAAGCCCATTGAGGTCGATTGTCAATTTGTGTTGATTGAAAATTTTCAAAGTCTATCTTCGTAATTTGAAGTCGAATTTCAACATTTCTTATATATTTGAGAGAGTTTGCATCTAACTTTGTCAGATATCGTCGATTAACATCTACTGAAGCCAATTGAGGTCGACTGTCACTTTGTGTTGATTGAAAATTTTCAAAGTCTATCTTCCTAATTTGAAGTCGAATTTCAACATTTGTCATATATTTGAGTGTGTTTGCATCTAACTTTGTCAGATATACGCGATTAACATCCATTGAAGCCCATTGAGATCAACTGTCACTTTGTGTTGATTGAAAATTTTCAAAGTCTATCTTCCTAATTTGGAGTCGAATTTCAACATTTCTTATATATTTGAGAGAGTTTGCATCTAACTTTGTCAGATATAGGCGATTAACATCCATTGAAGTCCATTGAGGTCAACTGTCACTTTGTGTTGATCGAAAATTTTCAAAGTCTATCTTCCTAATTTGAAGTCGAATTTCAACATTTCTCATATATTTGAGTGAG